>NW_022436974.1:21949597-21951936 GCF_009761245.1 Sapajus apella
ATATATATATATATATATATTTTTTTTTTTTTTTTGAGACGGAGTTTCGCTCTTGATAGCCAGGCTGGAGTGCAATGGCGCGATCTCGGCTCACCGCAACCTCCGCCTCCTGGATTCAGGCAATTCTCCTGCCTCAGCCTCCTGAGTAGCTGGGATTACAGGCACGCGCCACCATGCCCAGCTAATTTTTTGTAGTTTTAGTAGAGACGGGGTTTCACCGTGTTGACCAGGATGGTCTCGATTTGTTGACCTCGTGATCCACCCGCCTCGGCCCCCCAAAGTGCTGGGATTACAGGTGTGAGCCACCGCGCCCGGCCCTAAATATATTTTTTAAAAAAGTAATCCAGTGAGTATTCATTGAGTACCTAGTATGTGCTAGGTGCCATGCTAAATTCTGAGTAGACAGGGGTAGACAAGAGAGACCAAGTCTCTGTCCTGATTGCATTAGTCTATTCTCACACTGCTACAAAGAAATACCTGAGACTTCGTAAGTTATAAAGAAAAGAGGTTTAATTGACTTATGGTTCTGCAGGCAGTACAGGAAGCATGGCAGCATCTGCTTGGCTTCTGGGGAGGCTTCAGGAAACTTACCATCCTGGTGGAAGGTGAAGGGGAAGCTGACACTTCACATGGCTTGAGCTGGAGGAGGAGGGAGCAAGGGGGGCCATGCTAAGACAACGCACTCACCGTCAAGAGAACAGCAATAACAGCATAGTGCCCAACCATTCAGGAGAATCCACCCCATGATCTCATCACCTTTCACCAGGCCTCATCTTTAACATTGGGGATTACAATTCAACATGAGATTTGGGTGGGGACACAGATCGAAACCATGTCATTCATAGAGCATGCAGTCTGGTACTCATTAAACCAACCATGCCAAACAGTGCTTAATTACAGTTATGAGATGTGCCACAAAGGAAGCCCCACTAAACAGTCAGATGGGCTCACTTAGCTTGGGGGTTCAGGGCTTCTGGGAGGATATGGCACTGGAGTTGAGAAGCCTGAAGGGTACATTTGGTTCAGTCAGGTAGAGAGGAGTGCAAACAACCTTGCAGGCTGAGGGAGCAGCACCCAGGGTCTGGAGCCATTTGCAAACCTTAAAGGGGGCCAGTGTGGCTCAAGTATAGAGACTGTGAGGCAGATGGGTGTATCTGCAATACCTGAGCAGTACAGAAGCCAGGTTCTAGAAGCAGGCTTGTGAGGCACAGGGACAAGCGAAGGACTTTGGATTTTATCTTTAGTAGAGTAGGAGACTGTCAGAAAGCTTTAGGCATAAAAGATCATTCAATTTGCATTTAAAAAATTCCTTCTGGCTTCTGGTGGTGAGAGAATTGGAGTAGATGACATGGGACACTAGTGCGAGGCCATGGCAGGAGTCCCCTGGAGAGGTGATGGTGTTGTGAATGAGGGCGTGGAGCTGGAGAGGGAGGGAAGGGAACCAACTTGGTGATTGATTGGCTATGAGTAGTGACACACAGCGGCGTGTCAAGACAGGTACTCAGATTTGTGGTGGGAACAACTAGTAGATGGCAGTGCCCTTTACTGTGATTGAACATGCCAGAAGCAAGCTAAAAAATCACCAGGGTAAAAGACAAATAGCAAACTCTCATGTAGCAACAAGAAAGAAACTAACACCCAAAATGAGTAAAGCACAGTGAACATGCAATTCCCAAAGAAGTGTGATGACCAAGAAACAGAGAAAGATGTTTAACAGATATGCAAGAGAGGCAGATTAATTAGGTACCATTTACCTATCACATCAACAGAGATTTTTTTAAAGTGTGCTAATGCCTAATATTTAGAGAAGCAAGAGGAATTGGCATGCTCATATACTGCTGGTAAAAATGACAAGTGATACACTCTTAGGAGAGGAGCAGCTATAATTTTTTAAAATGTTAAGCAATGTAGTGTATCATCAAACAACCCTATAAGAAATATGTACAAAGATATTAGAGTATTTACACTAATGAAAAATTAGAACACTCTGTCCATCTGTAGGAAATTAATTTTAAATCTATGTAACAATTTAAAAGCATGCTATTGGCTGTGGTGGCTCACGCCTATAATCCAAGCACTTTGGGAGGCCAAGGCGAGTGGATCATGAGGTCAGGCGTTCAGGACCAGGCTGACCAACATGATGAAACCCCTTCTCTACTAAAAATACAAAAAACAGCCAGGCATGGTGGCATGTGCCTGTAATCCCAGATACTCAGGAGGCTGAGGCAGGAGAATCACTTGAATCCAGGAGGCAGAGCTTGCAGTGAGCCAAGGAAGAACCATTGCACTCCAGCCTGGATGACAGAGCAAGACTTCATCTCAAAAAAAAAAAAAAAAAA
>NW_022436974.1:21952336-21975977 GCF_009761245.1 Sapajus apella
TGTTGACCTCGTGATCCACCCGCCTCGGCCCCCCAAAGTGCTGGGATTACAGGTGTGAGCCACCGCGCCCGGCCCTAAATATATTTTTTAAAAAAGTAATCCAGTGAGTATTCATTGAGTACCTAGTATGTGCTAGGTGCCATGCTAAATTCTGAGTAGACAGGGGTAGACAAGAGAGACCAAGTCTCTGTCCTGATTGCATTAGTCTATTCTCACACTGCTACAAAGAAATACCTGAGACTTCGTAAGTTATAAAGAAAAGAGGTTTAATTGACTTATGGTTCTGCAGGCAGTACAGGAAGCATGGCAGCATCTGCTTGGCTTCTGGGGAGGCTTCAGGAAACTTACCATCCTGGTGGAAGGTGAAGGGGAAGCTGACACTTCACATGGCTTGAGCTGGAGGAGGAGGGAGCAAGGGGGGCCATGCTAAGACAACGCACTCACCGTCAAGAGAACAGCAATAACAGCATAGTGCCCAACCATTCAGGAGAATCCACCCCATGATCTCATCACCTTTCACCAGGCCTCATCTTTAACATTGGGGATTACAATTCAACATGAGATTTGGGTGGGGACACAGATCGAAACCATGTCATTCATAGAGCATGCAGTCTGGTACTCATTAAACCAACCATGCCAAACAGTGCTTAATTACAGTTATGAGATGTGCCACAAAGGAAGCCCCACTAAACAGTCAGATGGGCTCACTTAGCTTGGGGGTTCAGGGCTTCTGGGAGGATATGGCACTGGAGTTGAGAAGCCTGAAGGGTACATTTGGTTCAGTCAGGTAGAGAGGAGTGCAAACAACCTTGCAGGCTGAGGGAGCAGCACCCAGGGTCTGGACCCATTTGCAAACCTTAAAAAGGGCCAGTGTGGCTCAAGTATAGAGACTGTGAGGCAGATGGGTGTATCTGCAATACCTGAGCAGTACAGAAGCCAGGTTCTAGAAGCAGGCTTGTGAGGCACAGGGACAAGTGAAGGACTTTGGATTTTATCTTTAGTAGAGTAGGAGACTGTCAGAAAGCTTTAGGCATAAAAGATCATTCAATTTGCATTTAAAAAATTCCTTCTGGCTTCTGGTGGTGAGAGAATTGGAGTAGATGACGTGGGAGACTAGTGCGAGGCCATGGCAGGAGTCCCCTGGAGAGGTGATGGTGTTGTGAATGAGGGCGTGGAGCTGGAGAGGGAGGGAAGGGAACCAACTTGGTGATTGATTGGCTATGAGTAGTGACACACAGCGGCGTGTCAAGACAGGTACTCAGATTTGTGGTGGGAACAACTAGTAGATGGCAGTGCCCTTTACTGTGATTGAACATGCCAGAAGCAAGCTAAAAAATCACCAGGGTAAAAGACAAATAGCAAACTCTCATGTAGCAACAAGAAAGAAACTAACACCCAAAATGAGTAAAGCACATGCAATTCCTAAAGAAGTGTGATGACCAAGAAACAGAGAAAGATGTTTAACAGATATGCAAGAGAGGCAGATTAATTAGGTACCATTTACCTATCACATCAACAGAGATTTTTTTAAAGTGTGCTAATGCCTAATATTTAGAGAAGCAAGAGGAATTGGCATGCTCATATACTGCTGGTAAAAATGACAAGTGATACACTCTTAGGAGAGGAGCAGCTATAATTTTTTAAAATGTTAAGCAATGTAGTGTATCATCAAACAACCCTATAAGAAATATGTACAAAGATATTAGAGTATTTACACTAATGAATAATTAGAACACTCTGTCCATCTGTAGGAAATTAATTTTAAATCTATGTAACAATTTAAAAGCATGCTATTGGCTGTGGTGGCTCACGCCTATAATCCAAGCACTTTGGGAGGCCAAGGCGAGTGGATCATGAGGTCAGGCGTTCAGGACCAGGCTGACCAACATGATGAAACCCCTTCTCTACTAAAAATACAAAAAACAGCCAGGCATGGTGGCATGTGCCTGTAATCCCAGATACTCAGGAGGCTGAGGCAGGAGAATCACTTGAATCCAGGAGGCAGAGCTTGCAGTGAGCCAAGGAAGAACCATTGCACTCCAGCCTGGATGACAGAGCAAGACTTCATCTCAAAAAAAAAAAAAAAAAAAAACCCTGCTATTTTACTAAATTAAAGATAGATTAAAATGAGCTTGTATGGCATGACCTTACTTTGTAAAGCATCTGAATGTACATTGTGTGGATGTCTGTGTGTGTGAGTATACATACAGAAATGTTTAGAAGGAAATATATCTAAAATCATATTGATGATGGTGGGTGAGTTTTTATTGTATTTAGTAAATAGAAAGAAAATACTTCCAAAAAGAAAGAAAACAATGCATGACTGCAGTGTAACAGACACTGTAATAAGTGTTGTCTCGAGGGAAGCCAGGAGAGGGAGTAACTAATTCTGGCCCAGGCTGGTGGGAGAAGGCTTCCTGGAAGAAGTGCCATTGGACAGGGAATGAATAGTCAGGGTTCTGTTCATTTGTGTTCTTGTTTCTGCACAGTTTGTAGCTCAGCAGAAAGTAAGCCTAACCCAGCTCGATAGGATGTTCAACCTGTTTGCTCTCTTGTCATAAAAGATTCATGCCAATTAATTTAAAACCAGATGACAGGAAGTGGAAACTTAGAGCTTTAGAAAGACACTAGACAACAGCTTCGATCAGTGTCCAATGCAGTCACTTTGCCACTTTCTCCCACTTCCCCTGCCTGGGTTGGGATTGCATACTCATTTGCAGGGGCAATGGCATTCCTGGGTATTAGTTTGTCAGCCTTTTCTATTTTCTCAGTTACTATTTTGGAACATTGAATAAATAATCACTTTCAGTTCATATTTTCTCAACATGGTTTTAGAAATTATGCAGCTTTGTACTCAAGCACCCGTTTGGGAATGTAAATAAGTATCCATATGATCTAGTAACTTTATGGAAAAGCTGAGGACAACATAACAAAACAGGATGACCCTGCCTGGATTTGAAAACAACTTCATTGGTGACCAGATGGCACAGAATTGCAGATCTGGGGCCTGAGGAGGGTGGGGGAAGCTGAGTGCGCTCATGGGGCACTGGATTGGGTTAGAAGCTGGCAAGCAGAGAGCTGGTCCCCACTCCTTCAGTTACTAGCTGTGTGACCCTGGTGACCTACTTGACATGGTCTAAGTGTTAGGTGCTTTTACGATTCAGCTTCGAAATAAGAAACACTTCAGCTCTGAAGCTACAGTGCAGTGAAGGACTTCAGACCAGCGTCCCATAGTGCAGTAGGGGAACTGCTGGGTATTGGCATAGTACGTGGATGAGCATTTTCAACTCCAAAAGTATTTATTTTAATGAATAGTAGAAATACATATATATTTGTTTGTATGTTTGTTTGTTTGTTTTTGAGACAGAATCTTGCTCTGTCACCAGAGCTGGAGTGCAGTGGTACGATCTAGGCTCACTGCAACCTCCACCTCCCAGGTTCAAGTGATTCTCCTGCCTCAGCCTCCTGAGTAGCTGGGACAACAGGCGCCCACCACCATGCCTGGTTAATTTTTTGTATTTTAGTAGAGATGGGGTTTCACCATGTTGGCCAGGAAGGTCTTGAACTCCTAACCTCATGATCCACCCTCCTCAGCCTCCCAAAGTGTTGAGATTATAGGCATGAGCCACTGTGCCCAGCCAGAAATACACACACACACACACACACACACACACACACACACACACACACAGAGCACCTCTCACCTATGACTTCTTAGATATTATTCGAATGGTTTCTATGACAAATTCCTTTACATTGTTAGCAATCCTTTTTTAATTACAGAAAACTATGTTAGTTGCAAGGGTGCCTTCCGTTGGAGAGAAAGGGCAGAAATAGAGAGCTGCAGAAACAATTTTGAAAATCATTAAAAAATATAGTTAAGTAGAAAACATGAATTGATTTGGAAAAATTAGTAAATGATAGTAAAGGTGATGCATGGTTATGGCAAAAATGTGAATGGGGTACCAAAATTACGGCATCAGGCCTTAGACAGATCGCTGAGCCTTGCTGAGCTGCAGTTTTCTTGCCTATAAAATCTCCCAGGGTGGTTATAAGGATCATGAAATCATACCTGTAGATATTATTAGGTCATTAGCTGTCACATAGTAGGGACTCAGATATATGAGTTTCCCTCTCTTTTCCTTAGCCTTGCTTTTTTAGGTTAAAAAAGAAATCTGTGATCAGCCGGTCCAGTTTCCCTATTTTTTCAGATGAGGTAACTGCAAGTAAACTAGGGAAAGACCAGCCCAAGGCTCTAAAAGTTGCTCACTTCTCACTCTTCTGGGCTCAGGTACGAACAGTACCTGTCAGAGACCTGACCACACACCTGGAAAGGCCTTGGAGAAAATGACGGAAATGATGAGAATGAAAATGAGTTAGTAAGGGCAATGGTCAACTGTCATGGCCTGACACAGGTGGCAGGAGAGGAAAATCACAATTGGCATGCTGTTTTTAATATAGTATATCTTTTTTTTGCTGCCAGGAAAATTCCTGGCAGTAGGTTCTCAGTAATATGTTTGGTGAGTCCGAATATAATTGCCACCAGTCTACTCTTTTTTTTTTTTTTTTTAAGAAAGAAAGAGAAAGAGAAAGAGAAATGGGGAGAGAGAACAGGAGTCTTGCTCTGTTGCCCAGGCTGGAATGCAGTCTAAAAATAGGTATTAAAAACCTCTTTTATGCCGATAATTGTGCTTAGCAGCAGAGACAGGAAGGAATAGGGAAGAAAATAACAAACAGCCAACCAATATTTCATTTAAGTCTGTGAAATGCTATGCAAATGCTGAAGAGTGATTTACTTCCAATTATGTGGTCACTTTCAAAATAGGTGTAATACGATACTGAGAAAAATGTATGTTCTGTGGACCTGGGGTGAAGAATTCTATAAATATTCACTGAGTTTACTTGTTCCAGGTCTGAGTTCAAATCGTAGATGTCCCTGTTAATTTTCTATCTCGTGGATCCGTCGAATATTAACAATGTGGTGTCAAAGTTTCCCGCTATTATTGTGCGGGAGTCCAAGTCTCTTTATAAGTCATTAAGAACCTATCTTATGTATCTGGGTGTTCCTATATTGGATGCATATATATTTATGATCATTGACTCCTGTTGTTGCATTGATCCTTTTACCATTATGTAATGTCCTTCTTTGTTTCTTTTAGTCTTTGTTACTATTAAAGTCTATTTTGTCAGAGACGGAAGTTGCAACTCCTGTTTTCTTTTTTTTTTCTCTCTCTCCATTTGATTGGTGAGTCTTCCACCAACCCTTTGTTCTGAGTCTCTGTGCGTCCTTGCTTATGAGATGGATCTGGATACAGCGAACCGATGGGTTTTGACTTTTCAATTTGCCTGTCTGTGTCTCTGATTGGAGCATTTAATCCACTTAAATTTAGGATTAATATTGATATTTGTGAGTTTAATATTGTCGTTTAATGCTAGCTGGCTATTTTGCCCATTAGTTGATATAGATTCTTCATCATGGAGATACTCTTTACCTTTTGGTAAGTTTTTGGGATGACTGATACTGGTTGTTCCTTTCTGTAGTGCTTCGTTCAGAAGGTCTTGTAAAGTAGGCCTGGTGGTGATGAAATCTCTGAGTGCTTGCTTGTTCGCAAAAAAATTATATTTTTCCTTCATTTTTGAAGCTCAATTTGGCTGGATATGAGCTTCTGGGTTGAAAATTCTTTTCTTTGAGGATATTGAATATTGACCCCCACTCTCTTCTAGTTTGCAGGGTTTCAGCTGAGAGATCTGCTGTGAGTCTGATAGGCTTCCCTTTATGGGTAACCTGACCTTTCTCTCTAGTTGCCCTTAGAATTTTCTCCTTTATTTCAACCCTGGTGAATCTAACGATTATGTGTCTTGGGGTTGACCTACTTGAGGAATATCTTTGTGGTGTTCTCTGTATTACCTGAAGTTGAGTATTTTCCTGGCTTACTAGGTTAGAAAAGTTCTCCTGAATAATATCCTGAAGAATATTTTCAGCTAGGATTCATTCTCTTCATGACATTCAGGTACACCTATCAAATGCAAATTAGGCCTTTTCACATAGTCCCATATTTCTTGGAGACTTTGCTCATTCCTTTTTACTCTTTCTTCCCTAATCTTTTCTTCTCATTTCATTTCATTAGTTGGTGTTCGACCTCTGATATCCTTTCTTCTGCTTGATCAATTCGACTGTTAAAACCTGTGCGTACTTCGTGGCGTTCTCGTATTATATTCTTCAGTTCCATTAATTCACTTATATTACTCTCTAGATTGTCTATTCTTGTTAGGATTTCGTCAAACCTTTTTTCAAGGTTCTCGGTTTCTTTACATTGGGCTAGAACATGCTCTTTTAACTCACAGAAGTTTCTTATTATCCACCATCTGAAACCTAAATCTGTTAATGGAAAGCACTCATTCTCCATCAGGCCTTTTTCCCTTATTGATGAGGAACTGTGATTCCCCTGTAGAGGGAGAGGCATTCTGATTTTGGGTATTCTCAGCCTTTTTACTCTGGTTTCTTCCCATCATTGTAAATTTATCCACCTGTCATCTTTGTAATTACCGACTTTCAAATTAGATCTCTGAGTGGACCTCCAACTTGTTGATTCCCAGCGCCGGAATCTGAGCAACCTAACGTGCCGGCCAAAACAGCGGTGTTAAGATTAGTGGTGCTTTTCTGCCCAGGAATCTCCGGTCTGGCTTCCTTTTTGAGTCCCTTTTTCAATCAGGTGAATAGGCGACTCTGCCTTCACAGAGCTCCAAACGTCGACCAAAAGGGGACTCAGTCCTGCTTACTCTGCACCAAGAACCGCCGCGCTGGCCTCGAGAGTCGTGCTGGCGACCCATGGGGCCCCTCCACTCGGAATCTCCTGGTCCGTGAGCAACAAAAATTCGTCTGAAAGTGTGGCGTTCTCTCGTTCTCTGTGCTTTCACTGGGAGCTACAATCCTGAGCTGCTAGTGATCAGCCATCTTGGATCTTACCTATAGTATATCTTTATAGCCTCTGGTTAAAAAAAGGTAAACTCTATGTATAGAAGGAAAAGAAAGAAAAGAAAAAAATATCCCAAATTGTTGGAAGTGAATGTGTTGAGGTTGTGGTCCTTTTCTTGGCTTTATTTCTCCTGGTATTTTTAATGGTCTTTTTTTATTTTGACATCTATAAAAAATAAAAGTGCCCAAATGATTGGAAGGCTGAATCTTCTGTGCTGAGAGTTGAGCACCATCAGCAAGCGTCCTGCTTGACACATAACTATTGATGATCATGCTTAATTTATTACTGCACTTCACGTTTTAAACAGTTATTTTGCAGCCCCTGACCACTTGCAGTTTTCCCAGTTACATGGAATCATAAGCAGTTTTAGTAACCAATTTTAGGCATAAAACCTGTGATGCATTTTAGTCCAGAGATCTCAAGGAATTCATTGTGATTGTCTTCTTGTTTTACAGATGGAAAAACTGAGAATCAGAGAGGGCTAGTGATCTCTCGGACACTTGGTCAGTAGGTAAGTAATGACGCTAAATGTGAACCAAAAACAAGATATGCTTCTAGTCTGAACAGTATAACCCCTGCCAGACCCATTGTCCCAGGCTTGTGACTTTTCTGTGTTGTGCAATTCATGTCAGTATGGAACAAGTCAGTAAATAAGTTGAGCTGGTTTGAAGCATTTGAGTATTACTTGCACCTGTGGCTTCTGTTTGTTCCCAGTGTGGAGTTGGCATGTATACAGGTGAGTCTGTGAAGCCCTTTTAGGCCATACCGGGCCAACATTGGGTCTTTCTCTGGGAATAGCGGGGCTCATTGAAAACTGGCCCATGCTGCAGTTGTTGTGACATTCACTCTCGCTTCAGCAGACCCAGCTGCTTGGTACGTCTAGAACAGAGAGCTCTGGATTAGTGTGGTCAAGAGTTCTGGGCCCAGATCCTGCAAAGACCTGCTCTGTGACCTTAGGCAAGCCACTTAATGCATGAATTCACCCATTCTGCTTGCTTTCTTTCACACTGTTTTCCCCCAGGGTATTCAGTGCCAGCCTCAGTGCTGAGCACAGAGAACAAGATAAATACAGCATAGGCTTTGCCCTTGAGGAGTTCACAACCCAATCAGTGAGTTCCTCCATGTTCCCATTATCGTCTCATTATGAGAATTTCTAGCATCTGCTTTAGGGCATACAGTTTGAAGGGTACTTTGTGGTCTTTCCCACAACTCTATAAGGTAGGAAGAAGTTGTTTCTGGCGTTTTGCAAAGGAGAAAACAATGGCCGAAAGAGTGGGCCAAAGCCATACTGTGCGTAAGAGTCAGAGGTAGGCTTGAAACCCAGATTTACTAATTCCAAAACATTTGTTTCTAATAATAGCAGACCATTCCACCTGGTAGTTGTAGCATCTGAATGGTCATTGTTGCATTCTACCCCTTGGCAGTGAGTATGATGCTGGGGAGATCAGCACCACTCTGGTGGGTGGTGGGATAATTTTCTGCAAGAGATTCCTTTCTGCATCTAGCTGATTGTTCCAGAAAGCGGTTTTTCTCAGCCTGAGATTGAAGGCAGCTGTGAGCTCACAGTAAACGGAGAACCAAGGGAAACCTGCTCCAGGCCCAGGGCTGAGGCTACCAAGTGGCTGGGATTTAGCATATCAGAGAGAATCCACCATGGATAGAGTGACACAGCCCCCCTCAGCCCCTTCTTGTGCAGTGACCTGGCTGTAAAACTATGGATTTTCTACCAAAGCTTAACGATCCTGGACTCTAAAGCAAGCATGGTCGCTTCTGCTTTTGCTGAGCTGTCTTGCCTCAGGCAAGACACAGAGGATGCTGGGGATTTGAAGCTATGCTGTTTATTTACGCGGATGACAACTCCTTGAGGATGAAGCTCTAGGGTTCCCTCAAAGTCTGGAATTTCAAAAGATACATAAATGACCTCAGGGATCTGGCTCTTTTGTCATACAGTATATGTGTATGTTGTGAATTGTGACCATTGTTGCTGTAGATGCACCTAGATTGCTGTGATGTACATGATATGCAGGTTTTGTGGTAATGTGACTGTGCATGTGTGCGGTATGGGATTTTGGGGGAGTGTGCATGTGTATTTAATCCCTAGGAGACAATTCTTATTTTAAGAAAAAACACTTATGGGTGTAATTTTTCAACAAGATCTAGAAATGGGCTTTTAATAAGCCTCATTAAACTCTTTGATTACTAGGGGAGACCAACCATTCTTTCATCTTTGCTCAGATCACAGCTCTCACTTGCTCTCTTATTTGGGGTCAGACAAAAATGCCTGCCGTTCATATTGGTCTTTCCAAAGCCCTTTCCCCCATCTGCCCTCTGCAGCTCCCACTCCCACCCCAGTGCTTGTCTGACCTCTCCACTTGAACCTCAGCACAGACAGTGCTGGTGTCTGGACTGACAGATGATAGCTGCGGGTGCTTCTGGAACCTGAGCATCCCGGGTCTCAAGTTGTCACAGCAGGACACTTAGGGTCTTTGTTTAGGAAGCACTCTGAGCTGGGAGAGCTGGGGCTCCTTCCTTTCCTGGAGGGTCACTTACTACTGCAGACTCTCAGCAGAACCGTGTGTGTACAAACCTTTCCTTTACAGATTGAGTTTCCCCTTGTCTGACATGGGAGGAGGTGAAGCTCTGTTGAAAGGCAGATTTTGCCCTGGACTGCGAGCAGTCTGCCAGGTCTCCTGAGGAGAGCTGGTTCCCAGAGTGATTATCTTTCCTGAGCCAAGAGCCAGGTGCTCAGTGGCAGGAAGTGAGGTAGGCTTAGCAACAGGCTTATCAAGCCCTGCTACAAGAATGCTCATTCGTGTCAACAGGACTGGGTTTGTGTGGTTTTGTTCCTCCCTGGGTACTGTCTCAGTTCTGGGGCTGATGTGTTCTGAGCAGAAGTACCTCTGCTCCTTCTCAGAGGTAATACACTCCCTGGGGTATGGGCTTCTGTCTGTGTCATCCTTGTGCATTCCACAGTAGCAGCAAATTGCCGAGTGTGCAGAGGGCCAGCCAGTGTTTGTGGTATGCATAGAAGATGCTGGCTCCAGGCAGCAATCGTCCACCTGGAGTACCTGTGCTTTGTGTATTGGAACATACCTACATTTAAGTGCTGACTTAGCTTCTTTTTGTTTGTTTGTTTGTTTTTGTTTTTGAGACAGAGTTTTCACTGTCGTCTCCCAGGCTGGAGTGCAGCGGTACGATCTTGGCTCACTGCAACCTCCACCTCCCAGGTTCAAGCGATTCTCCTGCCTCAGCCTCCCGAGTAGCTGGGATTACTGGCACCTGCCACCACGCTGGCTAATTTTTGTAGAGATGGGGTTTCACCATGTTGGCCAGGATGGTCTCGAACTCCTGACCTCAGATGATCTGCCCACCTCAGCCTCCCAAAGTGCTAGGATTGCAGGTGTGAGCCACTGTACCTGGTCCCTGATTTAACTTCCTACTGAACCAGCCCACTTACCTTCTCCGTGAGATTGCAGTGAACCAATGTTAAGGGTGTGTCCTGCATAAGCCTATTTATTCAAGGGCTAGTGGGGGCTAAAAACCAGCCTGCATTCCCCCTGCCAAGCCATGTGTCCCAGAGGGGCTACATCTGCCCAGCAAAAGAGACCCCTTTTTCAGATTCACACAAAGTCAGAGATGGGGCTGGTAGTAGCCTTGTCTCTTTCAGCCTCAATGTCTTCATCTTTTGTGTAAACAGGCTGTGGGGATGATTTGTGATTATCCTTGAAGTATAACTGACACACAGAGACTGATAAATCATAGTGGTCATTAGTAGTTGTAATTGTAGCAGCAGCAGCAGTAATGGTGTCAGTAATGATAATGCCTTATTTTTGTAGTGCTTTATGTTTCGCAAGGTTCTTTTGTATTTGATTACTTCAGTAGCATACATTAAAGGCAGGACTAAGATTGCTCTCTCTGGGACAAAGAGAAATATGATGTGAATTGCCTACTGTCAGCCCCTGAAGGCCTGACCTGGAGCCAGCATAAACCATCCTGGCAATGCCGTGAGGTTGGGGTATGCAAAACTGGGGATACCTGGGAGACCCCAGAGCATCCACATTCTCCTAGAGCATGAGCTTCTTTCTGCCTATACTCCCATGCCCATTATCTACCTTGGTCCTGAAGGGCCTGCCCTATTTAGAACATTCTGCCTGGTTCTTCCCAGAAACCCCACTGGCGTGCCAGCCTCTGGTCCCTGTGGTTGTAGTCATTGGCTCAGAACGGGGTCCAAACCAGGTAAGCCACTGAGCATCACAGTCCTGCCTCACAGCCTAGGTAGATGTGTTACCTGGGTCTTCAAAGCCACCCAGGCAGACTCTCTAGGGCTGGGAACAATAGCCATCTTGCATGCATTTTCCAAACACCCCTTAGTCACCGCACCTCAACTCCTCTAGCCAACAGACATTCATGAAGCACATACCATATACAAGATACTCTGGTGACATCTTACACATATTTTTTTCTAACTTTTTTTTTTTTAGAGACAGTGCTTTCCTCCGTCATCCAGGCTGGGGTGCAATAGTGCGATCACAGCTCACTGCAGCCTCAAACATCTGAGCTCAAGTGATCTTCCTCCTCAGCCTCCCAGGTAGCTAGGACCACAGGCACATGCCTGGCTAATTATTTTATTTTTAATAGAGATGGGATTTCACTATGTTGCCAAGTATGAGCCACCAAGCCCATCCTCTTTTTTCTAACTTCTGTACCTATTTGCAAGATGAAATAACTAAGTTTCAAAGAAGTTAATTAACATGCCCAAGATTTCATAATTATTCAGTGGTAATGCTGGGATTTGAACTCATGTATTTAGACTAGAAAGCTTATGCACTTGACTTACATAAAGCATGTAGCACACAGTGGCTAGCAAAAAAATTTGTTGTCACCCATTCATGATAGTGTTTTCAAAATGATTATTAATAAAGTACTTATCATCCTGCATCCTAACTGCTGGTTCTCCTGGGGTCCTTTCCCATTGGACTGTGAGGTTTCTGAGGGTAGAAACTGGGAGTTCCAGTCCTTAACAGAGTACACAGTTTATAGCAACTGATTGATAAATGAATGATTAACAATATTGACAATGGCTAAATGGCTATTTGCTAGGCATAGTGTTAAGTGCCTTTTATATATTATTTTATTTAATTCTCAAAGAAACCCTATAAGACAGATACTGTTATTAAAACCATTTTCACACTAAAGAAAAGACCTTAAAGAGTTTTCAATAACTTTCCCAGATCCCATTCCCAAGTGGCCAACCTGGGAATGGGACCCATGTCAGCTGACATGAAAGCTTGGTGCTTAATGTCTCACCTAGATGTACTGGCTTCCTGCAGGTGTACCTGCATGTGTCATAGCCACATCAGATGTCTATGGTTCCTTCAGAGAATTCTTGGGAAGCTGTCACTCAAATCCAGTGCCTTCGAATCCAGGGCTATGCAACGTTTCCATTTAGAAGGAGCGAAGCTGGTGAAGGCTGGGAACCTGTAGTCCTGTGTAAAAGACAACATGAAGAGCCACTAATAGAATTAGCAAGAAAAGAGTGACTTCCTAGGGAACACACCTAATTTGTTAGACACAAGTGGGGGCAAAATCAGCCTCAAGAGGCACAATCTTGTGAGCTCCTTGGAGAACAGTGGGGAAATGTTTCAGTGGCATTTACTGGGGGTATTTCTTGAGTTTGGCAAGTCCACTACAGAAGACTCATTGATGGTCGAGGACAGGAGAAAGGAAGGTCTTGGTGCATTACTCTTAAGGGAGGGCCTTTGCTTCTAGTGCCTTCCCCCAAGACCTCATTGACCAGTGACTTGTTTCATCATGTGGAGCTTCATCTTATGCAAGCTAAAGAAACAGTATGCAAACTTCACTGCTGCAAGATAATTGACCACTTGTGATTTCATCCAGAAGGTAGCAGGAACATGTGCTCTTAGTGAAAGTTCAGCAGTAGGGAGACACATTTGTGCTGGGAAAGAGAGGGGCTTGGAGCGGCTCTGGGGACAACCTGGGCAGGACTAGGATTCTGACCCCTGACTCCTGCCACCACCAGGGCTCAAGTTGCATGAATCCAGGCTATGTTCTAAGTCCTGGGACTGCAGTGAGAAGTGCTGGTGCCTTCATCTATAAAAGCTAGAACAGGAACAAGTGCTTGGAGAAACCACATATGAACACTCCTTGGCAAAGGGAGAGGTATGCTGATTAACAACACGATGACCTATCAATTAGAGCCTTCATGGACTTGTCTTTGAGTGGAACCAGGACTTTGCCCTTTTGGAGGCTGGCCCTGTACACTGGAATGATAATACTGGTACTGGGAGCTGGACACTGAAGGCTCTTACTTCCCTCTGCCCCCCAGCAATGGTTTTTAAATCATACTCTGCAGGGCCCTGAGAGTTTAATGAAATCCTCTCTGGGTCTTCCATAGGAGCTAGGCAGACGATTTTCTACTGATTGTTGGGCCTCCACCATGCAGATCCTCTTCTCCCTGTCTGCAGGATGGGCTTCCTTGTTGCCAGTGGGGATATTTGGCTGGCATACACCCCCATGGCCATGCTGTTTGATTGCAGCTGATGTCTATTCTCATTGGCAGTGTGTCAATACCACATCAGGTATTAAATGTTTTGGCCAGGCACAGTAGTTCATGCCTGTAATTCCAGCACTTTGGGAGACCTGGGTGGATCACCTGAGGTCAGGGGTTTGAGACCAGCCTGGCCAACATGGTAAAACCCTATCTCTATTAAAAATAAAAAATTATCCAGGCGTGGTGGGCACCTGTAATCCCAGCTACTCGGGAGGCTGGAGAATAGCTTGCACATGAGGCAGAGGTTGCAGTGAGCTGTGATCAGACTATTGCACTCCAGTGTGGGTGACAGAGTAAGACTTGGTCTCAAAAAGAAAAAAAAAAGTTTTGAATGTTACTCGTTAGCAAACCTTCTTTGGACAGAGGAAAACAGTGCTGTCCTATGCCAGCCGCATCCTAACTTAGGCACATCACACCAGTGACCAACCTTCAAGCCACTGCTTCACAGAACTAAGGCAGTTTTGTTGTCTTTGAGAAGGGTTTTATGTGCTTCCTCATCCATCCTAGAGTCACAGAGTCACCTGAGTGTCACCAGTCCACAAGGTCATGTGGGGTTTGGCTATTTGTTTACCACCCACATGCCCCCCCGCCCCTGCCACCCCACCCAGTGCCACTGCAGCAAAAACTCTGGTTTTCTTGCAGTGGCAGATCTGAAAGCTGGAGTTTGTCTCTTCCATCCCAGCCCCTGGCATGCCTCTTTAGCAGGCAGATAGCATGCTTTGTTGCCTGCCCATGGACATGGCTCCCAGATTCACTCAGCTGTGCCTTTACAAACAAACAGCTCTAAATGAGCAGGATGTGCCAGCTTTTCTGGGAGAATTCTTTATGAGTTCCTACTATGTGCTTTGCATTCATTCTCTCATTTAAATGTCACAACTTTCCCTGCTTGCTGTCATTCCAGTTGTACAGATGAGGGAACACAGAATAAGCGGCTTTCTGAATCATGAGTTTCCCATCAATGAGATGGTCCAAACAGGAACAAGACAGTCATATGTCATGACGGTATCAGGGATTCTAGCACTGGATGTTAGATCATCTTCGGGATTACAGGATGCTAATCAGTTATTGTTCCAGGATCTGGTCACCACAGAGATCCCTGGGTCCTGCAATGGTGCAAAGGGAGGGGATGGTGAGGGGAGTTCCTGGGCCACTCCATTGTTTTCTAGAAATCATGCACTGATTTCTAGGTAAGCATCAGAGGCCAGCTGGACACTTTCTGCCTGTGACTGGATTGATTGGAAGTCAGAAAACCCAGATTCTAGTCTAGGTTCTGCAATGTCTGCTATGCGACTTGGGAAATCATTTGGCCTTTCTGTTCCTTTTGCTCAAAAAAAATAATGGTAACCTTAAAGAGTTGCCGTGTTTACAAAATATTACATACATATCAATTGAAAGCATTATGCCAGTGAGAGTTATTAGCACATATTGTTCATCCTCCTACTGATACCTTTGATCTATAATGATTCCAAAAAGTGAGTCATGGATAAAAGCTTCTAGATTTGGAGGCTGGAAGGAGAACTGACTGAGAATGAGAGGAATAGAGCCAACCCATCATTTATAGATTAGAGAGCCTCCAAGCCTAAAGTAGAAACTGCCAGGAGCAGTGGCTCATGCATGTAATCACAACCCTTTGGGAGGCTGAGGTGGGTGCATCACCTGAGGTCAGTAGTTCAAGACCACCTGGCCAATATGGCGAAACTCCATCTCTACTGAAAAATAAAAGTAGAAACTTACCTCTAACCTAGGCAAAGGAGAAGAAAGAATCAATAATTTATGTTTGAATTTCCTTGCCACCAAGAAAAAAAGAGAAAGCTAATGGATTATAAGTTAATTCCCCTTGGTTAACGTGGAGTCTTTCTTTGTTAAGAAGTAAGTAAACACACATAACAAGCTATTAGCTAAGCAGAAAGAGGTATAGTTTGTGCAGGAATGGCAAATACATGATGTATTAGGTTGAATTCCCCAGAACCAGACTCTAGGACAAAGATTTGCACGCAGAAACTTTATTGGAGCATGCTCTTAGCATCAGCACCTATAAGGGAGTGAGGGAAGAAAGGGAGGAGGTGAGCTGCAAGGCATTCACAGCAAAAATGTCAACTGATTCCACAGGAAACTCTAGAGCTGGGCTGGCCTTCAGATGTCTCACATTGAGTCAAAGGGAGTTGGCCTTATTGCCCACTGCAATGACAGCTGTGGACTGCCCACAGGTGACAGCTCTCTTGGACTGAGACCATTCCTGGAGAGAGACTCAACTGTGAGCTGTGAGCAGCCAACAGCAACAGTCCCTGCAGCTGGAGGAATTAGTGTCTCAGTCCTAAAGGAGGTAGTCTGGGTGGCGCATCACAGCATTCACTAGATTTGGCCTGTGGGCTGCCATTCTTTTCTTCCACTCCCCTGCAAACATCTTTACCACTTGTTGAAACAACTCTTTACCACTGCATTCAGATGAGGTCTCAATTTTTTCAAACACAATACTTTAGATAAACATTATCAGTCAGGGAATTTGTTCATGAAAAGGGACCCTATTTGCTACCTTTGCCCTCTACATCTATAGGAAACATTTATTGATGGTACACCATCAATAAATGTTATGATTGCTCTTTCAAAATCAAATAGTTGGCAACCTTAGACAATTCCTTGTATGTTTCCTGGGACAAGGTTTTCTCCTAGTTTTCCTTATTATCCCCTCTCACTACACTGTATTCAAGCTTTAACTTATTTTCCTCTTACCCTAGTAAATGCAGTTTTCCCTGTGGTTCATTTTTGTCTCTTTTTTATTGACCACACACTCTCTTGTCATTTCACCTATTCATATTTCAACCAGCATCCCACCTTAACACCTCTCCTTAGTTTTATATTACCAGTCACTCGCTAAATCTGTCCACCTGCTTAGCCTCTCTAGCCTTCATAAAAACAGCAGATTACATTCACATTAGCCAGTAAAGAAGCTGATGCTTAGCTCTCTTAAGATGCGTTTAGAAGGTGTGACATCTTGTAAGAGACAGAGCCGGGTGTTGTCATGGGTCTGAAGATAAGCTGGGATTTATCGTAGGTCTGTTGGCTCCCAAAGCCTGTCTTCTTTCCTCCATGCCTTTGAGATATTTGTAGGCATGACCTCTTCCTGACTCCAGGTTCCCTTTACTGAGCTTTGCCAGCATTCCCTGTGGAATCAGCTGAGAAGTCTGCATACTTTGATGTCAATGCCTGAGGTCATTGTGAATCACTGCAGAGTAATAGGAATTACTTCACCTCAGTGGGTGAGTTGGTTTTCTGCTCACCTTTCTGCTTTCCCTGAACAGAGAGGTTATAGAGTGCTGGGCACAGCCTGGCTTTTGAGCCTAATAGCTTACCGTTTGACTTAATTCTGAAGATGTTCCAGTGGTAAGGAGCCTTTGGGATCACAAACCCACTGTCAGAGTCAAGGGGTTGGGGATGAAACTGAAGCCAAATAATGGACTGATCATGGCTCTTGATAAATGAGAACTGTGGTCAGTCCAGCTGGCCAAGCACAGAAAGCCTAGCAGCCTTACAGGGGGACCCACCTGGGTTTCTGTGCTAAATGTCTGTACCTATATCTGCCATCCTTCTCCTTCGAGGAAGAGGTATTTGATAAAGAGAGGTATTTGCTTCTAGCTGAGGGCCAGTTCTATCAAAACCAAAGATCAATTAGGTAGTTGGAGGACCCAGCGAGGCCCCTATTCTGTGCCAGATACCCAGCTAAGTATCCTACTTCTTTACCTTAAGGTGTGGGCTGATTTTTTTTTTAGGGTCGCTTAAATAGCAGACATGGGCCCCACAGCTTCCTGATGCAGTGTGACTTCTGAGCTCTGACAGGTTGTTGATTCTGCCCTCTGCCTTTGAGGCAATGTCTTTGCATAGGGAAGAATCTGGAATCCTCCTGACAAGTGAAAAGAGGGGCTGATTTGAGTCCTCACCCTCTTGTCTACTACAGATTTTCTGTGAACTTAGACAGTCACTTGACCTTTCTTGTCCTTAGTGCTGCTTCAGTGTCAGTGCTGAAAATGGCTGTTATAATGCCTCAAGCATCCTGGTTGTTGGGGAAGCAGGAGTACAATATAGGTGCTCTAAAAATGACACATGTTTTCCTTCCTTACCTCCAACTCGTTACTTAGTGAGCTCTCTGGAGAAGTGTTTACTAGAAATTCGTGATCTACAGAACATGGCTGTTTCCTCAAGGAGTGCATTCAGTCTTTGTTGGATGACCCAGGGCTGGATGGGTCCTGGGTTGTCATCTGGCATGCTTTCTCACTGGACCTGAATGGGACCAGGGTCTATACCCAATACTTTTTACCAGCAATGACTTGGAGAAGATTCCTCCTCATTTTCTGGTACTTCACCTTTTCCACCTTCCTTCCTAGTGGCATGTAACCAAGAATGTTCAGAAGAGGCCATCAGGGCAAAGTGAAAGGCATCCTGCCCCATGTGCTGGCTTTATAAAATCAGACCACTCTCATAACCTCTCCAAGACGTAGTCTGGCCAATACTATTTTCCTTGGTGGCATTCTCCGAGAATTGCATGTGATAATACACATGAAAGCACACTTTGCCACAAATTCATGCCAATATAAGGATTTGTGGTTACAAATTCTATCTCCTGTGAGTTTTCATTTCTTGGTCTGGCCCCTCACCAGTAGCTCCCAACACAAGTTCCTGAATGTATTTGGTCTATGCAGATAGCTTATCCAACATGCTATTTGTGACTATCAAGTTTCCTGATAAACTTTTAAAGTTTATTTATGTGTTTGTTTTCCTCTCTAAATTCCAAGATGTTTAAGAATAAGGTCCAATCTTAATTCATCTATTTCCCAAGTATGTAATAGATGCTCCCTGTTTGAGGAAATAAACGAAGATGAAAGAAAATTAGAACTATGGGTACCTTCTTCATATCTGCTTATGTAATCCTCACAGCAGTTTTATAAAGTTGTTATTTTTTCTTCTTCTTTTTTTTTTGAGATAGAATTTCGCTCTTGTTCAGACTGGAATGCAATGGCACAACCCTGGCTTACCATGACCTGCTCCCTCCTGGGTTCAATCTATTATCTGCCTCAGCCTCCAGAGCAGCTGGGATTACAGGTGCCCACCACCACGCCCAGCTAATTTTCTTAAATATTTTTGGTAGAGACGGGGTTTCACCATGTTGGCCAGGCTAGTCTCAAATTACTGACCTCAGGTGATCCACCTGCCTCAGCCTCCCAAAGTGCTGGGATTATAGGCATGAGCCACCACGCCTGGCCTATCTCTACTTCTAGAAAACAAAAATTGAGGCCAAAGGTGAAGCAACTTACCCACAATACATAGTAACTAGTAGAGTGAGGGATGATGGCCTTAGTCTCCTGGACTCCAAAGTTAGTGCTCACCTTCTATACTTCATTTCCTCTTGCTCCCCTTCCCTTTTTTTCACATTATTATTGTGTAAACAACATTGAAACAATAATAAAAGAAAACAGAAATACAGTCCCCTTTAATAGCACCACTTCTAGCAAGTCAGCTGTTTCCATTCCCCCCACCGCCACATTCCCTATAGCCTCTTTCTTGCATATGTTTTCTGTAACAGCATTATTGAGATATAATTCACGTGCTATAAAATTTACCCTTTTAAAGTGACAATTCAGTGTTTTTCTAGTCTATTCACAAAGTTGTGCAACCGTCACCATTATCTAACTTTAGAACATTTCATCACCCCAAAAGGAAACCCCATACTCATTAGCAGTCATTCCCCATACCCTGCTCCTCCCAGCCCTTGACAACCACTCCACTAATCTACTTTCTCCCTCTTTATGGACTTGTCTGTTCTGAACATTTTTTATAAATGGAATCATACAAGATGTTGCCTTTGGTTTTTTCACTTAGCATAATGTTTTCAAGGTTTATCCATGTTTCAGCATGAATCAATACTTGTTCTTGATACACCCACGCCCATACCCACCCCCACACACGCATATGCCATGTTTGGTTTATCCATTTATCAGTTGATGGGTATCAGGATTATTTCCATTTTTAACTATTATGAATAACAATGCTATGAATGTTCATGGACAAGTTTTTGTGTGGACATGAATTTCAGTTCTTTGGGGTATATACCTAGCAGTGAGATTGCTAGGTCATACGGTAACTCTGTGATTAACATTTTTAGCAACTGCCAACCTATTTTCAAATGTAGCTGAACCATTTCACAATACCACCAGCAATGTATGACATTTCCAATTTTTTTACATTGTTTTCAATACTTTTTATGTGCCTTTTTTTATTTCCTTGTGGGTTTGAAGTGGTATCTCACTGGCTTTGATTTAGATTTCCCTAATGATGAATGATACTCATTTTCTTATTGGCATCTTTTTCTCATCGGCTTTGGAGGAATATTTATTCAAGTCTTTTGCCTGTTTTTAATTTGGGTTTTATGTTGCTTATTGTTGAGTTAACAAGAGGTCTTTATATATTCTGGATATAATTCTCTGATACATAATTTGCTATTTTTTCTCTCTCATTCTGTGTGTTGCCTTTGTACTCTCTTGATACTGTTCTTCGAAGCACAAAGCCTTTTCCTTTTGAAAGAGTCCAGTGTATTTATTTTTTCTTTTGTCACTTGTGCTTTTGGTATCACATCTATGAAACCATCGCTTAACCCAAAGTCATGAAGATTTATTCCTATGTTTTCTGTTAAGTTTTATATTTTTAGATCTACATGTGGATCTAAGATCTATTTTGAGTTAACCTTTGTATCTTGTGTGAAGTCTGGAGCAAACGTCATTCTTTTGCATGTGGATATTCAGTTATCTTGGCATCATTTGCTGAAAAGACTTTCTTTCCTTATTGAATTGTCTCAGTATTCTTCTCAAAAATCGAATGACTATAAATGTGAGGGTTTATTTCAAGAATCTAAATTTGATTCCATTGATCTATATATGTACTCATATACCAGCACCACACTCTTGATTACGGTAGCTTCATAGTAAATTTTGACATTGACATGTGGGGTTCCTCCAACTTTGTTCTTCTTTTTAAAGATTATGCCAGTATTCTGTGTCCCTTGTATTTCCATATAAATTTCAAGATCCACTTGTAAATTTCTACCAAAAAAAAATCAGCTTGGATTTTGGTAAGGAATACATTAAACCTATAAATAAATTTGGGGATTATTTTTATCCAAACAATGTTAAATCTCCCAATTCACGAACATGGTATATCTTCCTATTTATTCAAGGCTGCTTCAATTTATTTCTAGGATATTTTATAATATTTAGTATACAAGCCTTTTACTTCTTGTGGTTAATTTGTTCTTAAATACTTTATTCTTTTTGATGCTATTATAAATGGAATTGTTGTCTTGATTGCATTTTTGGATTGTTCATTGATGTGTATAGAAATAAAACGATTGTACAGTGATCTTGTATCCTTCAGACTTGCCAAACTTGTTTATTTTAATAGCTCTTTTGTGGATTCCCTAGGATTTTCTATAAATAATATCTTGTCATTGGCGAGTAGAGAGAGTTTTATTTCTTCACTTCTCCAACCTGAATGTCTTTATTTTTTTTTTTTCTTAACTAATTTTCCTGGTTACAACCTCTAGTACAATATTCAAAGAAGTGATGAGAACAGACACCTTGACTTCTTTTTCTTCTTAGGGGGAAAGCTTTCAGTCTTTGCCATGAAGTACATTGTTAGTTGTGAGTTTTTGGAGGTGGCCTTTATCAAGTTGAGTATTTCTTCTATTTAGTTTGTGGGTTTTTTGTCATGAAAAGATGTTAGATTTTGTGAAATGCTTTTTCTATGTCTAATAACATAATCATGTGGTTTTTGTCTTTTGTGGTCTTAATGTCGTATATTACATTGATTGGTTTTTGTATGTTAACCTGACCTTGAATTCCTTGATAAATCCCACTTGGTCATGGTGTATAGTTCTTTTTATATGTTGTTGGATTCATTTCAATGCTATCTTCTTGAAGATTTTTTTATTTTTATAAATTTATGGGAGATATTCATTTGTTGTGTGTGTGTGTGATGTCTTTGATTTTTTTTTTTATCAGAATAATGCTGGTATCATAGAAGGAGCTGGGAAGGGTTCTCTCCTTTTTCATTTCTTATAAGAATTTATAAAGAACTTGTGTTAATCTTGCCTATATTTTGGAAAACTTTAAAAGGTGGTGATGAGAACAAGACTTATGACAGCTTACAGTTACGCCTTATCATGTGCTTGTGTCAGAAAACAAACAAACAAACAAAAACCTACAAATGCCAGAAACAACACTACACTGAAGCCTGAAAATTTCCTTATGGGCAGAGCAGTGAGTCTCTGGTCATTATGCCGGGCAAGGTACTTAATACTGGGGACCCAGCCTGGGACAGAATGCTACAATTCTTGCCTGGTATTTTTTTTTCCATTTTTAAATATTTCCACACAAATGCCATTGAAGCGAAACTTTCTCCTTCATAAAAGATTAAGAGATTGGCCTCTGAACCACATGCTGAACAAAACCAATGCTTACACCATTATCTCCCTTAGAATCCATCCTGTCTTCCTAGAAAATCAAAATATCCACAAGTATTAATAGCTTAGCATTCAGGTTAACAAAAGAACCGAATGTTTGTTTTTGTTGTTTTTTTAACATGTAAAAATGAGAAAAGAAAGAATGTTACTGGCTGAAATTGGTTAGAACAGAGAAGCAAGAGTATGCAATTGCACCCTGGAAGCCAGAAGTTTCTCTGCACTAAAGATAATGATGTCAGTCCCTGAACATTTCTAAAAGAGAGAGTTTTGAATTGTGGCCATTCATTTATTCAGCAATCACTTCATTAATTCATTCAGCAATGATATATTAAGCTCCTTTCCTGTGGCAGGCCCTGTACTGGAGTATCTGGTCGCACAGAAAGGAACCCATCTGCATCTCTGCTCCTAAGGGACACCAAGTCTGATGGAGGTTATTGGACACTATACAAACAATTATTCCCAAGTATGATCAAGACTATAACATAGGCATAAAGGGGGTCACAGAAATGTAGAGAGAGGAAAGATCATGGACAGACAATGTCAGAGAAAATGTGATTCACACAGAATCTTGAAAGATGTAGGAATCTGCCTAGTGGGACTGTGGGACAGGGCCTTCCAGACCCAAGCAGAACCCGCAGTTCAGTGAGAATAGAATCTATCTGCATATTCAGAGACATACACAAGGGCTCTAAGGCACAGCACTGAATTCAAGAGACCCCAGAAGGCAAATTTTAAAGGACCTGAATGCTTTGTGAAGGAGTCTGGATTTTATCCTGGGACATTAAAGTTTTTTTTGTTGTTGTTGTTATCTCTGATACTGTCTTTTATTGTTGCTTCCTGCATTCCCAGTTGACTCTTTCTTACAGTTTCTTTCTCTGAGCTGAAATTCTACATCCATTAATGCATGTCACCACCTTTTTACTATCCTTTGGCATTTTAATCATAGTTGTTTTTTTTAATTGCATTTTAGGTTTTGGTGTACATGTGAAGAACATGCAAGATTCTTGCATAGGTACACACATGCCAGTGTGATTTGCTGCCTTCCTCCCCATCACCTGTATCTGGCATTTCTCCCCATGCTATCTCTCCCCAACTCCCCACCCCCCACTGTCCCTCCCCTATTTCCCCCCAACAGACCTCAGTGTATGATGCTCCCCTCCCTGTGTGCATGTGTTCTCATTGTTCAACACCCACCTATGAGGGAGAACATGTGGTGTTTGATTTTCTGTTCTTGTGTCAGTTTCTGAGAATGATTGTTTCCAGGTTCATCCGTGTCCCTACAAAGGACACAAACTCATCATTTTTTATAGCTGCATAATATCCCATGGTGTATATGTGCCACATTTTCCCTGTCCAGTCTATCATCAGTGGGCATTGGGGTTGGTTCCAGGTCTTTGCTATTGTAAACTGTGCTGCAATGAACGTTCGTGTGCATGTGTCCTTATAGTAGAATAATTTATAATCCTTTGGATATATACCCAGTAATGGGATTGCTGGGTCAAATGGAATTTTTATTTCTAGGTCCTTGAGGAATCACCACACTGTCTTCCACAATGGTTGAACTAATTGACACTGCCACCAACAGTG
>NW_022436974.1:21975987-22080645 GCF_009761245.1 Sapajus apella
CAGCATCTGTTGTCTCCAGATTTTTTAATGATCGCCACTCTAACTGGCGTGAGATGGTATCTCAATGTAGCTTTGATTTGCATTTTTCTAATGATCAGTGATGATGAGCATTTTTTCATATGTTTGTTGGCCTCATGTATGTCATCTTTTGTAAAGTGTCTGTTCATATCCTCTGCCCACTTTTGAATGGGCTAGTTTGTTTTTTTCTTGTAAATCTATTTTAGTTCTTTGTAGATTCTGGATATCAGCCCTTTGTCAGATGGGTAGACTGCAAAAATTTTTTCCCATTCTGTTGGTTGCCGATTCACTCTTTTGCTATGCAGAAGCTGTGGAGTTTGTTTGGTCCCATTTGTGTATTTTGGCTTTTGTTGCCAAAATTTTGGTGTTTTGGTCATGAAGTCCTTGCCTATGCCTATGTCCTGAATGGTTTTGCCTAGATTTTCTTCCAGGGTTTTTATGGTGTTAGGTATTATGTTTAAGTCTTTAATCCATCTGGAGTTAATTTTAGTGTAACGTGTCAGGAGGGGTCCAGTTTCTGCTTTTTGCACGTGGCTAGCCAGTTTTCCCAACATCATTTATTAAACAGGGATCCTTTCCCCATTGCTTGCTTTTGTCAGATTTGTCAAAGATCAGATGGTTGTAGATGTGTGGTGTTGCCTCCGAGACCTCTGTTCTGTTCCATTGGTCTATATCTCTGTTTTGGTACCAGTACCATGCTGTTTTGATTACAGTAGCCTTGTAGTAATAGTTTGAAGTCCGGTAGTGTGATGCCTCCAGCTGTGTTCTTTTTGCTTAGAATTGACTTGGCTATGCTGGCTCTCTTTTGGTTTCATATGAAGTTTAAGGTATTTTTTTCCAGTTTAGTGAAGAAGATCATTGGTAGCTTGATGGGGATAGCGTTGAACCTGTAAATTACTTTGGGCAGTATGGCCATTTTCACGATATTGATTCTTCCTAACCATGAACATGGAATGTTTCTCCATCTGTTTGTGTCCTCTCTTATTTCGTTGAGCAGTGGTTTGTAGTTCTCCTTGAAGAGGTCCTTTACATTCCTTGTTAGTTGTATTCCTAGGTATTTTATTCTCTTTGTAGCAATTGTGACTGGCAGTTTGTTCTTGATTTGGCTCTCTTTAAGGCTGTTACTGGTGTATAGGAATGCTTGTGATTTTTGCACATCGATTTTGTATCCCAAATTTTGCTGAAGTTGTTTATCAGTTTCAGGAGATTTTGGGCTGAGACAATGGAGTCTCCTAAATATACAATCATGTCATCTGCAAATAGAGACAATTTGACTTCCTCCTTTCCTATTTGAATACACTTTATTTCTTTTTCTTGCCTGATTGCTCTGGCTAGAACTTCCCATATTATATTGAATAGGAGTGATGAGAGAGGGTATCCTTGTCTAGTGCCAAATTTCAAAGGGAATGCTTCCAGTTTTTGCCCATTCAGTATGATATTGGCTGTTAGTTTGTTGTAAATAGCTTTTATTATTTTGAGATACATTTCATTAATACCTAGTTTATTGAGGGTTTTTAGCATAAAAGGCTGTGGAATTTTGTCAAAGGCCTTCTCTGCATCAATTGAGATAATCATGTGGTTTTTGTCTGTGGTTCTGTTTATGTGGTGAATTACATTTATAGACTTACATATGTTGAGCCAGCTTTGTATCCCTAGGATGAAGCCTACGTGATCATGGTGGATAAGCTTTTTGATGTGCTGTTGCAATCAGTTTGCCAGTATTTTATTGAAGATTTTTGCATCTATGTTCCTCATGGATATTGGCCTGAAGTTTTCTCTTCTTGCTGAGCCTCTGCTGGGTTTTGGTATCAGGATGATGTTGGTCTCATAAAATGATTTGGGAAGGATTCCCTCTTTTTGGATTGTTTGGAATAGTTTCAGAAGGAATGCTACCAACTCCTCTTTGTATGTCTGGTAGAATTCTGCTGTGAACCCATCTGGACCTGGGCTTTTTTTTGGGTGGTAGGCTCTTAATTGCTGCCTCAACTTCTGCCCTTGTTATTGGTCTATTCAGATTTTCAATTTCTTCCTGGTTTAGGCTTGGGAGGATGCAAATGTCCAGGAATTTACCCATTTCTTCCAGGTTTACTGGTTTATGTGCATAGAGTTGTTTGTAATAATCTCTGATGATGGTTTGAATGTCTGTGGAATCTGTGGTGATATCCCCTTTATTGTTTTTTATTGCATCTGTTTGATTATTCTCTTTTTTCTTTTTTATTAATCTGGTTAGTGGTCTATTTTGTTGATCTTTTTGAAAAAGCAGCTCCTGGATTTATTGATTTTTTTTGAAGGGTTTTTTGTGTCTCTATTGCCTTCAGTTCTGCTCTGATCTTAGTTATTTCTTGTCTTCTGCTAGGTTTTGAGTTTTTTTTATTTTGCTCTTCTAGCTCTTTCAATTTTGATGATAGGGTGTCAATTGTAGATCTTTCCTTGCTTCTCATATGGGCATTTATTGCTATATATTTTCCTCTAGACACTGCTTTAATAGTGTCCCAGAGATTCTGGTATGTTGTGTCTTCATTCTCATTTTTTTCAAAGAACATCTTTATTTCTGCCTTCATTTCATTGTTTATCCAGTCAACATTCAAGAGCCAGTTGTTCAGTTTCCATGAAGCTGTGTGGTTCTGAGTTAGTTTCTGAATTCTGAGTTCTAATTTGATTGCACTGTGGTCTGAGAGACTGTTTGTTATGATTTCCATTCTTTTGCATTTGCTGAGGAGTGATTTACTTCCAATTATGTGGTCAGTTTTAGAGTAGGTGTGATGTGCTGCTGAGATGAATGTATATTCTGTGGATTTGGGGTGGAGAGTTCTATAAAGGTCTATTAGGTTTGCTTTGTCCAGGTCTGAGTTCAAGTCCTGGATATCCTTGTTAATTTTCTGTCTCGTTGATCTGTCTAATATTGACAAGGGGTGTTAAAGTCCCCACTATAATTGTGTGGGAGTCTAAGTCTCTTTGTAAGTCATTAAGAACTTGCTTTATGTATCTGGGTGCTCCTGTATTGGGTGTGTATATATTCAGGATCGTTAGCTTTTCTTGTTGCATTGATTCTTTTACCATTATGTAATGTCCTTCTTTGTCTCTTTTGATCATTGTTGGTTTAAAGTCTATTTTATCACAGATGAAAATTGCAACTCCTGCTTTTTTTTGCTCTCCATTTGCTTGGTAAATCTTCCTTTATCCCTTCATTTTGAGCCTTTGTGTATCCACTCCAGGCCCTGCTTGCCTGGGGATCACCTACAATGGCTGCAGAACAGGAAGGATTGCTGCCACTTTCTTAATCTGCTATCTTTGTCCCAGGATGCCTGCCAGATGTCAGTCTGTGCTCTCCTTTATGAGGTGACTCTTTGGATATACAGGGGTCAGGGAGCTGCTTGAGGAGACAGTCTGTCCTTTTTAGGAGCTCAAATGTTGAGTTGTGAGCTCCGTTGTTCATTCAGGTCTGCTGGGCAGGTACATTTAAGTCTGCTGCACCACAACTCATAAACGCCTTCCCCCCTCCCCCAGGTGCTCTGTCCCAGGGAGTTAGGGCTTTATTTATAAGTTTCTGTTGTGCTGCTGCCTTTTTTCAGGGCTGCCCTGCTCAGCGAGGAGGCAGCCTAGTCACAGTCTGCCTGCAGAGGCTTTGCTGAGCTGCTGTGGGCTCCGCCCAGCTGCTGTGTGAACTTTTCTGCAGTCCTATTTATACGGGTATAGTTAGAACTGCCACGGAAATGGGGGCCCACCTCTGTAATGTCGGACTCTCTCTGTAATGGCGGACTGCCTCAGCAATGGCAGACTACCTCTGTAGTTGTGGAGTGTCTCGGTAATGGTGGACATCCCCACAGAGCTGGACTGTCCCAGGTTCTGCTATGCTTTCTGTGAAACTCTCAATCCAGAGCATTTCAGACTGCTGTTTTTCTGTTGGGGTGGGACCAGCTGAGCCTGATCACTTGGCTCCCTGCCTCAGACCCCTTTTTTTCTTTTGCAGTTGAATGGGCGACTCTGTCTCCCAGGTGTTCCAGTTGCCTGTTGAAAAGGCACCGGGATCCATGTGATTTCCCGTGCGGCGACCCACTGTGCTGGCTGAAACAGCCATGCTGAGATTCCTGGTGCTTTTTGCCCAGGAATCTCCTGGCCTGGCTCCCTGTTTCAGTCCCTTTTTTTAAATCAGTTGAATGGGCAACTCTGTCTCTCAGGAGCTCCAATTGCCAGCTAAAATGGTGCCCGGACCCGTGTATTTTGTGCAGAGGCCCACCACACCAGCCAAAACAGCCATGCTGGCAGCCCGTGGGGCTCGTCTGCCTGGGAATATCCTGGTCTGTGGGCAATAAAAGTCTGTCTGGAAATGCGGCATCCACTCACCCTCCATGCTTTTTCTGGGGGCTGCAATCCTGAGCTTCTCCTAATTGGCCATCTTGGATCCGTCTCGACATTAAAGGTTTTAATGGTTTGGGAACTATTTCTAGAACCCGTCATGCCAGAGAGTCAGACTTGATATGGTATTTGGTGACAAAGGCCATTGTAGCCCTTGGAGAATTGTCCTTAGATGGGATACAGGCCTCCTGGGATTTGTCATCAAGCATACCCTCCGTAGGGGCCTTATCTTCCCTCTATGGCCCGACCGAGGCCATCCCAGATCACCAAGATCACCAATAAAAATTTTGAATTCTGATCTTGGCTATGATTTCCAAAACTGGGGCAGATAACTATTAAATTCACTTTCTCAGTGATAAAATAAGCACGTTGATGCCTACTTCCTAGGGCTGTTATGATAAGTTAAAACTAAAACAGCATTCTTCAAAAACTTTAAAGAACCTCCACTGGTCTAAAGATACACCCATGTGTTATGAAAGTAAGACTATCAATGTTGGGAGCTACACAGACCTAGGTTCAAAGCACATCTCTCCCACTGGCTGCTTGACCATAGACAAATAAGTTAACTCTCTGAGTCTCCATGTCCTCCTCTGTGAAATAAAAAGGATCATAATACCTCCCTGTGGGGGTTGCTGAGAGGAGTAAGTATAATGATCCCTGTGCTGTTCCCAGGCATATCAAAGGTGCTAAGGAGTTGCCTTTGAGTTTGAATGTGAACAAGGGAGCTCCCCGGAAGGCTGAGCTGCATCTCCTTCATCTCTATGTGCAAAGGCTAATGCCATTATTTGACACCTAAAAACAGCCCAACGTTTTTGTAGTTGGATTCATTTGCAGCTCTCAACCCTTTACTCATTCCAGGTTTCTATCCAGTGGAAAAAAGGGTTGACTGTGACCTTTTAGAAATCTAAATAAATCAATAAAGAAAAAAGATGTTAAATCATCTTATTTTATGTGTTTATTTTACCGAGTGGGCCAACCAGATATTAATTAGTTTGGGCTTCCCTAAAGGAGCAGGCAGGCCCACAGCTCCTGCTCCCACTAACCCAGCCTGACTGTCCTAGATTTTCCAGTTGAAAGGTAGACCAGCATCTCTTTCACATTGGGGAGTTACAGAGTTGAACCTGGGAGAGATGTGTCCTTAATGATGTTTCATCCCCAGGGGCCTCTCAAGAAAAGAGCATCAGGAGGGTTATTTGGGACAGGTGGCTACAGGAGTCATAGGCCAGAAGGCAGGGACATGGAGAGATGAGAATTAGGGTCTCCTATGTGTCTTGGGGCCAGGCATGGGTGATTTCAGCAGCTGTAAAGCAGGTATTGTACAGTATTTGCTCTGGCTCGCTTCCATCCCTGTGTGGTTCCCATGTGTGGCATCTACTGCTTCTTCTGTTCCCCCTCAAATAGGAGGGGGCAAGCCAAGGGACTTACAAAGCCCAGAGCCAGGCCCTGGAACTGTGGTGCCATCTTGCTAGGCCTCTACCAACTTCACTTACTGGGTGCCAGGCACTGGGATGAGTGGGCTATGCCTGTCCCCTGGAGCCACTTGCTATGGGGAAATGGCCACAGAATGAGGAAGGGAGGTCTTTGGGAGCCCATTGGAGCCCTTTGTAACCTGCAGTGAACTCTGACTTGGGAAGAGAGGGAAGGAGAGGGAAAGCTGGGAAAACTACAGAAGAGTGGTGTCTTCAGCTATTAACAATGCTATAACAAAACACTTGAGATTGGGCAATTTATAAAGAACAAATTTATTTCTCACAGTTCTAGAGACTGGAAGTCCAAAATCAAGATGCAACAGGTTTGATTTTTGGTGAAGCCTGGATCTCTGCTTTCGAAATTGGCACCTTTTTACTGCCATAGCCTCTGGAGGGAAGGACCTCTGTGCCCTCAAATGGTAGAAGGGAAAGAAGAGGCAACAATAGCGGGCCTAGCTAGTTCTCTCCAGCCCTTCTATAAGGCACTAATCCATTCACCAGGGTAACCACCTCCCAAGGTCACACCTCTTAATACTGTTGTATTGAGGATTAAGTTTCAAAATGAATTTTGGAGAGGATACATTCGAACCATAGCAAGAGGACATTTGATATGCATCTGAAAGGATGAAAAACCTCACCAGAGAGAAAAGGATGCAGAGAGAAAGTTTTCATAAAGGCCCTGAGATCTGGAAGGCTCTGGAGTCTGGAGAAATGGGGAGAGGTTCAATGGAAAGGGAATGAAGAATAGAGAGGCAGGCATGGGGAAGCAGGATAGGATATGAGGTAGGAAGACAGGTTCTGTCCCTGGAAGGACTGTGGACATAATACTCTGGGTGGCAGAGAGAAACACAGACCAAGTACGGTTGGCCTGCAATAGCCCTGAATCAATTCGTTACATAATTATTGATGAAGCTGTAGTAGGTGCTCCCACCTTGCTGGGCACTGGGGATCCAACAGTAAAGAAGTCAGACTTGACCCTAAGAAAGTCGACACTTCGTCTCTCTGCCTGCCTGCCTCCCTCCTTAACACCACCTTACCTGTTGCTTCTCTCAGAAGATTGTAAGCTCCCAAAGGACTGTGTTACTCATCTGCCTGGAGTACTCTCTCCAAGGCCTTCTGGGAAGAAGGTGATGAGGAAACAGCTGTGAAAATGAACATATTGACACTTTAGGGAGTTCTGAGATCATTGGATTGGAAATCCTCCAGAGCTGGTGCTCAGCAAGGGAGTCCTGATTGTGGTAAACTTTCAGCTACTAGAGACCACCCTCCACGGCCCCAATATGTGCCTGGTGTGTCTGGGATGTGCAGGCGTCTGAAGGTGTAAACACCTTTGCACGTGCCTGCTCTGCGGGCATGTGTGCCTAGTCTCAGAGGTGCATGTTCGGTGCTTCTGTGTCGTGGGCCCTGTGTGCTTATCTGAGTTTGCACACGTGTGGTGCCTATGAGATTCCCCTTTTGGCTCTGTCGGTTTCTGGAGGATGAAGAACCCCAGCCTCACCTTGAAAACAATCCTGTTGTTTGTGATTTCCTGATAGTGACAGTGTCACCGCGCTTGCCTGTCACTCGTGCACATGTACACACATACCCAGCACTACTCCGGAGCCGCAAGCTCTGCGAATTCCTGAGAGACTGCCATGGGCCACTTGAGTGGCTCACTAATGGGCTAGCTTCTTTCCTCAGAAAAATGGTCCAGGAAAGGTTTCTGGAAATGAAATTTCAGCATCAGTCTAACACAATAAGATACAACAAAGATGACATGGCAAGAATTCAGGTGCTTCTGCTGACGCTGCTTTGATGGGAAAGCTCCTCCGATGTCTGGAGTCTGGGAAGAGGGTTCTTTCAAGAGGTTCTCAGCAGCTCCTGCTGGCTTCCCCATAGCAGGCGGCCCTGGTCTTTTGTCCCTGGCCTTTAATCACAATGCCTATAGCAAGGCAGACTGCACAGGAGGGTGCCTTTCTTCAGGTGTCAAAATATAAGCTAGTAGGACCGTCATCAAATTGACAAGTCAGTCCATTTGTCCGGCCAGTCTGTGTTTCCTGATGGAAACAAGCTTATAATGTTGTGTTTCTAGACTCAATCAGCTATCTTCATTGACTCTCTTCCTTTCTCAGTGAATGGCCTTGCCAACCCCTTAGGCATCTCCAACTCCTAAGTCCCCCTACCTGCAATCCTCACTGGAACAAGGTGGGAAAATAAGCAGTGGAATGAAATCAATACCTGCTGTTTCCCCACGTATTACTAGTCCCTCCAAATCTATACACTCTCTCTCAAATCTGCTTTCTCTTTCTTCTCTGAGTGAATTTGAGAAGCCAGGGGGACCTTGTTTGTGCTGCACTGCCTCAGGCAGAATTAGCTTTTTTATTCTCTTTTACTTTGTGGAGAGGAGTTGCAAGACGGTGAGATCTCAGCAGGAAGGCTCCTTAGGGGGCCTTCTGGTCAGTACATGTTTGGTTTGCTCTCTGCCCTCACCTCATGCCACTAAGCTCATTTCAAGCTGCATTTCTGGGCCAAGATGGTAAGAACTAGCCATCAAAATAAAGAAGACCCTCAGAAAACAATGCAGACTCCAAGAGTCAGGGCCAAAAGCACCTTTGGGGTTTATCTGCACCCCTATTTTCTAGGTGGAAAAACCAAGGCTCAGACAGGCCTAATAAGTTACTCCAAGACAGCAGCAGGCCCCCATTTCATATCTCCTCACTCCTAAATCAGCACTTTGTTTCCCTGCCCCTAACTGTGGACCATGCAGAAGTAGCACACTTAATCCATTTTCAAAAGATTTTCTGCCAGTGTTGAAACAAACAGACCCGATGACATGGTGAAAAGCAAGGGCTTGAGAGTCACAAAGATCTGGGTTCAAATTCCATCTTTGCGTTGACTAACCATTGTCAGGGGGCAACTTACTTTCACTTCTTTGAGCCTCAGTGCCTCATCTGTAAAATAGGGATAATAATTCTACCTCTCTCATACGGCTGTTGTAAAGATACAATGAAATCATGTACATGAAATCCTTAGCAGTGTTCCTAGCTCAGAGTAAATCGTCAACAACTGTTAGTGCCCCCTCTATCTGGAAGCTGACAAATTCAATTAACCAGAACCCCCATCCTCATCCCGACGCCCTGCCCATTTCCCAAAACTCCCTGTTTGCAGAATCATAAATCTTGTGTCTGAAAAGGAGTTCCATAAATCACCTGGCACAGCCCCTGGCAGCAGAGCTCTGTCTGTATCTGGCTCAGTGTGTTCTGCAGTCTTTTGCTGGCTCAGCCTGCCTCACTCCTTACTGTAAGCGGAAGAATTCCCACCAGCACAGCCAAAAAAAAAAGGGAATAATGCAGTCAGTGGATTCCACAAAAGGGCTAATATTAGTTGGGCAGGAGGATTGGGGGTGGGGGTGTACCTATGTTTAGAAACCCTTTCCTGAGGCAGCAGAAGTTGGGGGATAGAGGGAGGGGTGGTTGCCAGGGGTGGACAGAGCAGCTGGGTTAGGTCTCCCCTCCTCTCTGTTGGGTGACTTCCTTCTCCCCAGGAAGTAGGGGGCAGAGAAAAAAGGCTGCTGGGAGGGAGAGAGGAAGCTGCAGAGGGTGTCCCCAAAGCACCAAGGAGTATGGCAGTGCTGGAGGCCCCCAAAGTCTCCTGTAAGGACAACAGGGTCATTGGAACCTAGCAGTATAGAGGCCTGGAAGGGTGGGTTCTGAAACCTTCTACTCCAAGATGGGATCCAAAAAGCATGTTTCTGGCTGTGTCTTCCCGGAGAGGCCTTGGATAAAGGCCTGGGCATCAGGGGGCTTTGGGCCTGGTCTAGAAGAAAGATACATGCCTGATGTATCCCTAATAGCAGCTTTTTGCACATTCTCCTGCCACCATCAAAACATCTGCACTTTCTTTCTCTGCTTATAAACTCATCTTGGGTCTCTAGTGTCCCCCCTGTGAATGCTTCCTGCCTCCTGGAGACCCTGCTAGCCCTGTGCAAATTAGAAAACAGTGCCCTTCTTCCAGGCAGACATAGCCCTGCACCAGGGCACAGGGCTGGGTGAGCAGAGTGCGAGCTGGCTTTCAGGTCCCGTTTACTCTATAGCGGACCCCGATGTGCAGGGCACAACCTAAACCACCACACATGGTGGCCCTGATACTCCTCCTGCAGCTGTGTCCCCCCAGTGCAGCACAGCCCTCCTGTCCTCCTCTCTTATACAGTATGCCATTAGCAAGTGAAGGCCACAGCATACTGTATAGGTATACTTGGCGACAGCTTTGGGGCTGAATGAAATGGTCAGTGGCCTGAGGCCCAGTCTTCTAGGTAGTATAGCAGGATGATTCTCAGCAAGGATCATTCCCACATCAGGTCTCAATTTTCCTGCCTTTAAAATGAGGAGGATGGGTGAGATGCTCTCCAGGGTCCCTTTCAGCCTTACAGTCTATTTATCTGCTCGTTCTTATGTGGCATAATAAAGATATAATCAGAAAAGCATGTGTGCTCTACCTTCCCCACACATAAAACCCATATGATCCAAAAGAAATAGAAATTACTTTTGATTTACTCATGGTTTGGTGTTGCTTTTCTTTGCTCCCCTCTGCTGGGACTTAGGCCAGACCAGGAGGCCTGTCTATACAGGATGCTAAGGATTACCTGTCACCCAGGGAGAACCAGCCTCAACTCCTATGTGCCCTCAGGCTGCGCCTGCAGCTGTGGGACTATGGTGTGCCTGGGTCTGGAAGTGCCACCCACTGAGGCTTGCGACGCTTGAACAAGTCTGCAGCCGACTGAATGCCTGTTTTCTAGCGTCATGTCACTGTTTTGAAGTGGTTACTGGGCTGCATTTTCTGTCTTGGAGAAATGGGCAGGAATCAGGGAAGGCCTGAGGAGTGGAGACAAGGCCAGCAGGAAAATGAGGAAACCGAGGTTCAAGTACCTGCCCGGTGGCACTGTGTTGCTCTCAGTTGGTTTGCTTGTTTGCAAGCCGCAGGGCAGCAGTGTCTTCTCACCTGCAGAGTGCAAAGCGCATTTCTAGACTGGCACAGAAGCACATTTGCCCCCCTTTGCCTGCAGGCACCTTTTGCACATAAATAACTTGCAGCCAAACTTTGCATGTGAAATGTTTACATGTGGCTTGTGTCTGAGACTCAGAGGCACACGCATGCGCATACACAGACACACGCAAATGTTGAAAGATTAAACACACACACACACACACACACACACACACACACACTGCTCACACATACCCAGCACCTTCCAACGTCTTTGAGGATTGTTTATTCCCATGAGTAGATGGTAACTTGGTGATTTTTAGAGTCAGGGAATGTCAGGGCTGGAAGGAATGTAGGAAATTATTCAGTCTGTCAGAGTTCAAACTTTTACTGACCACAAAGGCATCTTCAAAGAAAGTTTTACAGGATCCAAAGTGTATAAAATACAGAAAAGCAGAGCTATGCTGGATAAAGTGGTGAAGTGAGGGAGGGGGGCTTCCAGGACTCCCCTGAGCACTGTGTGAGAACCACTGAGCAATCCCAGCTCTCTGCAAGAAACTGAGGCCTGGAGAGAAGTCTTCTGGCTAAGGTCACATGGCAAGTGAACAGTGGGGCCTAGAACCCATGCCAAAACCAAACCCTGGGGAAACTCATTTCACAGCCAAACTAAGATGAAAATGCTGCTTTCTTGGTGAACCAACCCAGCATTCTCTCTACTACAATAGGCTGCCACTGTTGCATGTTTAATCTTTTCCCCCCAATGTCTAACAGAATCACCAAATGCCCACAGCTGCAAGTACCAGCTCAGTGGTTTTTAATCTCTCTTCTGCCCAGTGCTGGGGTTTCACCAGGGGATGGGAGAGGAGGGATGGCCTGGTGAGCCCTGCCTTCCACTTCGCTAGACTAGGTCCTCTCTTAACCATTTTGCCAAGATTTCATCTGGAAAATTATAAAGAAAATGCAGAGAGCTACTTGAAACAAAGAAGAAGCTTGAGAAACTCCCATGAAATATAAACTTCCTCAGATGATCAAATCAGTGACTTGATTTAGTTGACTTTGTGGGAAGAGACTGAACTTTGTAAGAAAATTCCCATATCTTAAATTATTGCAGGGCCAGCATGTCATCTCAGCCTTAGCAAATCTGAGAGAGCAAAAAACTGGATGCCACCTGCAAAAGACCCTCACATGAATTTGTGAGCAAATGTGGTCCCCAATATCTAACCAAGGGACCATCTGCCTTCTGTCCTTAGTCTCTGTCACCCATCTAGGTGTTTGTTTACATTTGGTGTGCACGTTTCAGGCACTTACAGACTCGGGTAACTTCCCCACATTAGGGCTTCCCTCCTAACACCCCACCTAACTCCACATTCACCACCCCTGCACCCCTGGCCATTTCAGCATCTCGGGCCCTTCCTCATTTCCCCCTCCCACAGTGGGGTGCTGTGGAGGAGTGCTGAAGCTTGCAGATGTTGAGGAGGAGGCCAGCATTCTTCCCTTTCACTGATATCAAATCTGGCAAGCTGTGCACAGCCTTGTCTTACCAGCCTGCTGCTCCCGGAGGGCCAGGCTCTGCTTCTCCCTCAGATCTTTGCAGGGGTCTCCTTAACCTGTGGTTTCAAGGTTTGTTCCTGGCATTAAATCTAATAAGTTCAGGCCTGATGGTTTGATCTGGAGCTTGTTTTAGGAGCTCAGGGCATTTACAGCGTATTTACAGGATGCTGCTAACGAGGCTTTCAGAACAGCCAGCCAACCTCCAGAGCTAAGGCTTTTAGAAACTGGGTTTGGTGGAGGCACTGGGGCGGTGCATGACCTGATCCCTGGTTCCAGGCCCGGCTCCACATGTACTAGCTACACAACTTAACTTCTTTGAACTGCCATTTCTTCCTATTGAAAATGAGAAATATACCAACTAAGATTGCCTTGAGAAGCAATTGAAATAATGTAAGGAAAGTGGCTGGCCTGTGGTGGGGATTCATTAAGTGGCCATTTCTTTCTTTAATTTCTGGAGCACCTTGTGAAACCCAAGTCCCATGACTCCATGTAATTTGACGCAGGTCGGAGGGCAGCATCCTCTACCTAAGAATTCTGTCCAGTAACTCTCCAGGGAGAATGAGGAGGGGAGAATCATTTATCAAACGTCATTGAGTTGAAGATGGTTACTTTAACTTTTTAACGTCTTTGAAACTGGGATGTATCTGACAATTGAAGGCATGTCATAGTTTAACTGGAAATGTCATTAGAGGTTATTGTTCCCTTTTCTCAGTGGCTCATGAAATAATGATATAGCTCATGATTTATGCAGATGTAATCGGTGGCAACTTTAATGAAATTGGGTGGTAAGTACTTACCGTGTGCCAGGCACTATTCGAGACCACTTATGTCAGTTGTTTAATCTGTGCAACAATTATGCATGGCAGATCGATATCCCCATTTTACAGATGGAGAAACTAAGGCTCTGAGAGGCAAAGGGACTTGGCCAGGACACAGATTTGTTAAGGGGCAGAATCAGAATTTGAACCAAGGCCTTCCTGACTCCAAAGCCTGTGCTCTTTGGGTAGGTGTGAAGAGAGAAGCTGGTTTCTCTTTGCTTCTTAGGACCATTCCTGCTCAGATCGATGTCCAAGGCCTCAAGGATGTTTTATTTTAGCAAGCAAAATTGCGTACATTGGGTGTCTGCCAGGTGTGAAGCACATCCTAGTCATTGGAGGCTCAGTGGTAAACAAGGTATATATATGGAGTTAAAGTCCAAGAAACCCAAGCAATTACAATCCATGTAATATGTATCTTAATACTACCCTACAGAATGCCATGGCAGCATGTAAGAGGGGCTCTGTACTCAGGCCGGGGGAGCTTCCAGGAGGAAGTGACCTCTGATTTGAAAGTTAGCCCAGCAAAGTGGGTTGGGGATGGTGGAACGTATGCCCCAAGCAGAGGGAAGAACATGTGAGAAGAGGCCAGGGGATGTGTAGCTTGGTTGGAGAAACTGAAAGATCCAGATTTACACTACCAATATGGTAGCCAGCAGCCACATATGACCACTGAGGACTTGCAATGTGGCTAGTCTCAATTATTATGTACTGTAGGCTTAATACAAGGTGTGCCCTGGATTTCAGAGACTTAGGAGGAAAAATAAAAGAATATAAAATATCCTGTGAATACTTTTTCTATATTAGGTAGCAACATAATATTTTAGATAAATAAAATATATTTATAGATGAAATAAATATAACATATTATTAAAATTGATGTCATGTTTTTCTTTTTGCTTTTTAAAATGTAGCTACTAGAAAATTTGAAATCATATAGGTTTCAGATCTGAACTGTTCTGAAAACAGTTATGATCTAAAAGATCAATAAAAGAATATCAAGTGGAGCGTTCCTGAACCGTCACTTCTAGAGAGATGGCTCCTGGGCCCCCTTATTCTACAGCATGAATATATGACACACAGCCCAGTCTCCCCTGGTACTGTGTTCATCAGAAAGCCACAGATTGAGAGGTAACTGAGTGGAAATGGAGGAATAGTTGCAAACTCCCCAAATAACAGTGACTTCTTAGAGAACAAGGAAGGCAAAAAGCAGGACTTTAAAAATTTTTCTAAAATCAAGATATCCATCCTTTTAAATGACTACAAGATAAAATAATGTGGAAGATCTTTTTTTTTTGCAGTTATTTTTTGAGACAGGGTCTCACTCCATCACCAGGCACCAGGCTGGAGTGCAGTGGTACGACCTTGGCTCACTGCAACCTCTGCCTCCTGGGTTCAAGCAATTCTCCTGCCTCAGCCTCCCAAGTAGCTGGGACTACAGGCACGCACTACCACGCCCAGCTAATTTTTTTGTATTTTTAGTAGAGATGGGGTTTCACCATGTTGGCCAGGATGGTCTCAATCTCTTGACCTTGTGATCCACCCACCTCAGCCTCCCAAAGTGTTGGGATTACAGGCTTGAGCCACCATGCCTGGCCGCAGAAGATCTTATAATAAAAAGCAAAACCGTTTCTCAACCCCAAATCCTGTTGCTTGACACAACCACATTGAATGGCTTTTGCCTTTAGTTCTCGTGGTTGTAACTACATCACTAAATAGTATATGCTTAAACTGCTCCAAAGTCACCGGTCAGCTTTACACAGTGTCTATTGCCTTTCTGCTGGGTGAAATGAAAGCTTAGCCACTGACACCCTGCCTTTGTCTAGGGTGCGCTTGCAATTAGCAGTCAATCTATATGGCATTTGCATTTCTTCTTTTGGTTACCTTGTAACTCTAAATAATAGGCTTGCATGAGAATGGTTTTTAAGGGTGAGTTTTCCCCCTCAATGCAGCTCTGCAAAGTGCCTCTTCTAGCCACGAGGAAGCTCTCAGGGAAAGGCTTTGTTATTTAGCTGTTATATAGGACCTGAAAGGTCCTTGTTCTTAATATTTTGAAGTGAGTTGCTATCATTTATTCTTCATCATACTTTGCATTGTAGTTGGTGATTTGGGAATCAAAACTTGCCCTGCAGTGGTGACGGCAGGACTATTGGGTAGCACTGGAACACATCTTGTCGAATTTGGTGTTGTAGTTAAGAAAGCTTACTCATCTTCATCTTTGAGAAGATCCTTCACTAGAACCTCAAAGGTCTTTTGTCTGATCCATAGGACATCAGAATGTCGATTTAAACACCCCCCTCAACTTTTTCAAGAAACTAATCTATAGGGAGGTTAACCAGATATAATAAGATTAATAAGCTACTTAAAGAGCAGAGCCTTCCAAATGTGATACTGGAAGTGCCACATTTCCATCACGTTACACTGCTCCATAAACCTGGGACTCCAGAGCCATCCATGTGCCACAGAAGGGGCTAGGAGTGAAGCTCAGAATAGGGTGAATTTAACTGTCTACCTAGGCCTGGAGTTGCTGGGGTTATAATAATGAACTTGAAATAGCAATGAAGTGTTAGCAAGAACAACACTGTCTTGCATTTTGTGTATGAGTGGGATGCAAAATCATTAATGCTAAACCATTATTTGTTTGTTTTTTGTTTTCGGTTGTTCCTGCTTTGTTATGTTTTAGACAAATTCTCACTCTGTCGCCCAGGCTGGAGTATAGTAGAACAATCTTGGCTCACTACAATTTCTGCCTCCCAGATTCAAGTGATTCTCATGCCCAGTCTCTCATAGCTGGGACTACAGGCATGTGCCACCACACCCAGCTAATTTTTGTATTTTCAGTAGAGACAGGGTTTCACCATATTGGCCAGGCTGATCTCCAACTCCTGACCTCAGGTGATCCACCCGCATAGGCCTCCCAAAGTGCTGGAATTACAGGTGTGAGCCCCCTCACCTGGTCTAAGTCTGACTCTTAATAAAACATTTGTCTTAATTTTTAGAAATGAAAAAAGCTTTCATTATATGTTACAAAATAGAGAGCACTCTTCTGAACACTGAGGATACAGGAACATGTAAAAATTCATTTATTTGATAAATTTTAATAAGCAGTTATTATATGCCAAGTGCAGTGAGGCACAGAAGATACAGATAACCCTATTCCTGCATGCAAAGAGTGCACCATGTCTTTACAGCTAAACAGACACCCATAGGAGACAAACAACCTACCAGGCACAATAAACTAAGTATGTGGACTTCAGAGTCAGACAAATTAATTCTTACTCTAGTCACTAGCTGGGAAGTCTTGAGCAAGTCATTACATTTCTGTATGTCTGGTTTTCTCTTCTGTGGGATGCTAACACCTGTTCTGTGCAGTAGTGGTAAAGACATAGTGAGATTAAAAGAAATAATGATGTAAAACTCTCAGGCTAATGCCCTATTAATACTGAACTATTCATAAGTCCCTTTTTATTCCCTCCGTTCTCCACATCTGAAACCTACTGGAGGAGTTAAAGGCACGGGTGGTCACTGGTCCTCTCCCTAGGAAGGCCCTAAGGGGTGCTATAACTGAGCTGAACCCTTAGGGTAGGAGGGCAAAGGCGAATGGAAATGGAAAGGAAAGGGACTGAGCGAGGTGTGTGGAGTAGCAATGCCTAGGGCACACTGAGGGGAGAATGTCACTTCTCATGGGACCCTTATCGGGAAGTCTTTTAAAAAACATCTCTAAGTAATTCAAGTAATTCCTTTGTTTTTGTAAGAAGTCATGGAAGAAAGAGATTCAGGAACTATTTGGGGTCAGAAAGCTACCTGTTCCCATGGAGTCTTTGCTGAACCTCTGGTTCGATATAATGGTTCGGTCTCGCAAAGTTTCTGCTTTCGGGCTGGCTTGGTCTTGCCCCTGCCCTTGCAGCAGCAGTGTGATCATGCACAAATGACAGCTTCACTGTGACTCGCAGATCCCACCACATGTAACATGAAGAATAACAACAAGAGACTATTCCCCTGGCATTGCTATGAGTATTCAATGTAAAACAGGAGTCCCCAAGCCCTGGACACAGACTCGAAACTGGCCGCCTGTTAGGAACCAGGCTGTGTAGCAGGATATGAGCAGTGGGTGAGCGAAGAGGGTTACCAACTGAGCTCTGCCTCCTGTCAGAGTCACGGTGGCATTAGATTCTCATAGGAGCGCCAACCCTCTTGTGAACTGCACATGCAGGGATCTGGGTCGTGCACTCCTTATGAGAATCTAATGCCTGATGATCTGAGGTGGAAGTTGTATCCTGAAGCCACCCTCCCACCCCCTCACACTCCTACTGTCCATGGAAAAATTGTCTTCAACGAAACCCATCTCTGCAGCCAGGAAGGTTGGGGATCACTGGTATAAAGCATTTAGAACGCATCGTAACACAGTAAGCACTCAATAAATACTAGTTTCTTTTTTGGAATTTTTGCCTTGCCTCCCTCCCTGGCCTGTACCACTTCCTAGTGAAATGAAGGCTGCCGCCTCTATCTGCTGAGTAGCCTGGGACTGTGGGAGAGCAGAGCTGTGCCTTATATTGGTCCCCAGTGCACCCTCACGGCCTGGCACGTACACTCGGCTTCCAGGCAATGACTGTTGAATGGAAAGGAGCTTGCATCAGCTAGAAACTTGTGAGAATGCTGGAGTGAAATCCAGGGTGGGGTGAGTCCCTCTGGGAGGTGGGAGGTGGAAAAAGCACTTTGTGGCTTTGGAGTCACAAAGGCCTGAGGCTGAAAATCCCTATTTTGCCATTTACTCTTCATTTGACTTTGTCATCTGGAAAATGGAGGTGAACATGACTACCTCCTAGGGTTGTTACAGGAACCAAATGAGATCATCGATGTTTTCATTTTATTTAAGTATGAGCTGTGTGTGTGTGGCTGACATCGTCTCTGGTACACAGCGGGTGCTCAGTGCATGGGAAATACGTGTTTGCTTCCCCTTCTCTCCTTTCCCACAGTGGGAGAGTTTGATCACTTGAAGAACAAAAGCCCTCTTTACTAGGTGGTCTTGCCATGAGGTAGTCCCAGGCCAGAGGTCACCATTTCCCCTCCTGCCACCCCAGGACCCGGTGGGAGGAAGCTGGGAGAGTATGTGGGCTGAGGAGCCCGTGCTGGGACAACTTGGGCAAGTTCAGGGTTGTGGTGGAAGAGTGAAAGGTGAAGACCCGGGCTCCACCCAGCCCCACTGCGAAACAGCTGGTGCCTTAGGCAAGACCCTCAGGAGGGCAGGCCCTGCCTTTCCCCTCCGGGGGGAAAGTGAGAGGGTAGGCTCAGCAAACACAGACTGTTTACCCACCGTGGCCCTGGGGACACAAATGTAAATACAATTCAGCCCCACCATGGAGGGGCCATGGTCTCTTATGGATTATGGACCCATAAATAGAACATTCCAGATTGGCATGAAAAGTGCTAATAAATGGCAAGAGAACCCAAAGGAGCAAGTGGCTTTGCCATCTCTAAAGCCCTTTGGAAAGACAAGAAAAAGGCTCTGTTAGCATCTTTGTCTTTCCAATTAACATGTGATGACCTCTTCAAAGACATGACCCTGTGGGAAAGGAGCTTTATCAGGCATGCTGGCTGTTGAGTTCAGTTTGAATGTTCCCCTTCCAGTTTGCTTTTAATAGAGATCTTGAGCTCTTCACTGGGGTCAGAAAGGCATACAACTACCTGTTGGTCTTTTATCCCTAGACTGACTAACTCCATTCTTAGCCTTCAGAAATCATCATGAAAAAGCTTTAAGGCCTCTGTTTCCCCAGCAGAGAAACCCAGTGAGCTAGATCAGAGTTTCCAAACCTTTTGTGACTGTGGGAATTTTCTTCAGTCTTTCGTGATGTCCTAAGGCATGGAACAGAAGAGGCAAAGCTGTGTCTGGTTGGGAGAAGGGGAGCTGTTCTCCCACCTGATCTGCTCTTCTGTCAGCCTAGCCCTTGGCTGAGGACCGAATTCAGCCTGTTCCCTGCCATCACCCAGATGTATAGTTGAGTAGTTGCCAAGAAAATTATACAAGTGAAACACAGAGAGGCAGCCTGAGGCTGGAAGGAGTCATGGTGGGCTTCCTGAAAGAGGTGATGCCTACACAGAGCCTTAAAGGATGAGTAAGCATTTGTCATGGAAGGAGGTGAAGTGGAGGGTGCTCTAGCTAGAGAGAATGTGAACAGCAAGCAGAGCTGGGACAGAAGTGAAAAGTTCATTGGGATGGGGTTGAGAGCTAGGGTTAGTGAGAAGCAGTGAGAGGAGATAAATGGGGCAGATAGAAGGGTCCAGAGGTCAGTGAAACCCTCATGTACCATGTAAGGATTTTGAATTTGATCTGGCAGATAATCCCAAATCCTTTAAGGGTTTTGAGTAGATAATTAGATTTTAAAAATTTATATAGCAGATTTATTTGACTATAATTCACATACCATACAATTTGGTAATTAGGATGTGGGACTAGAAACAAAGTCACTCTGGCTACAAAGTGGCCAAGGGAATAAAATCACTGGGGATCATTTTGGATGATGCATTCCTTGTTGTGCATGCCCACAAGTGCTAAGTGCCAGTTACACCCTCATTGTTAACAACCCAAACTGGCTCCTCATATTTCCAAAGCCTCGGGGGAGGAAAGAACAACAGAGGGAGGAGGCAAGCCTCAAGGCTCTTGCAGATGGCCAGGCAGGAGGTGATGCTGGGCTGAAGGGTGGTGGTAGGGAGAATGGGACCTGAGACACCTCCAGCAGCCACTGAGGATTCTTGGTGGAGCAGGGCTGCATGCAGGCCTGTGCTTCTCTGCGAGGCCCTAGAAAGGAACCTGCTGGGAGTGGAGGGAGGGGAAAGAAGCAGGGGATAGCAGGACATCCACAGAGCCAGAGGGAAAAGAGAAAGCCCAGAAGTAGTTAATCCTGCTGGTTGAATTGTTTTTACAAACGACACTCTAAAATCAAATAGATGAAATAAAACCACAGTTGCCTTTTCATTAAGCATACCACAGAGGGCCCTTGTTCAGCAGCCTTTGTCAATCAGATCTGGGCCATTGTCTCTTTCCCCAGCCCCCTGTAATTGGCATCTGTCTGGGAGAAAACAAATAAATACCAGGCTAGCATTTTAACTAGGGCAGCAAGGAGCCTGGGGCACCGCTTTTCAGAGTCCCCCTGGCCTTCGGCGCAAGCCGGGGCCCTGAGGAGACCTGCTTTATCCCAGGCAGAGGTGCAGCCTCAAGGCCCCACCCACGCAGCTCCCTGTTCCCCTCCTGGAAGATGCTGCTCTCATCTTCGCCTAAAACTGTGGCTTCAGAGAGTGCTTTATTTCTGCTTTCTGTCTGTAGAAGCCCCTGGGAGACAGTCTGTAGGAAGGCTTTATTTTTGTTTTTATTCTCTTTAGGAAGCCGTGGGAAAAAGAAAAAGTGGACACATTCTCTGGCTGACTTTGGATACAACCACTTAATAACAGTAACACAGCACTCTTGTTAAATAATAAAAACAGAGTAAAACTAACATGGTTAATTAGTTATAGCTTTATTGCAGCATTAGGAGATAAGAGTATCTCAGCATACTATTAACTAAGAATTTTATAATAGTATTTTTAGCTGCTACTTTGAGCAACATGTTCATGTACAGGTGATTCTCATTTTTCTCAGCAGTTGTTATATAAGGTAAATGGGAGCCCTGAATTAGTGAATATGGAACTTTTGCTCCTAGGGGAGATACAGGGCTAGGTTCCTGTAAGCCTCCAGTCAAAACATTTTTGTCAGCTCATTAATACATCATCTGGTTTCATGTGTGTTCTAGTTAGATACTTCATCAGATATATTTTTTTGATTCCTTAACATTGAACTCTCAGCCAGCAGTCCTATTACTCATGCCTGAATGAAGCTTATTTAACACATGCATTTTGTGTATAACACACGTCACAGCCTTCTTGCGCTTAGAAACACTAGCACTTCAGCACTATGGTGGACATTTCAAACAGTGAAATCACCAACAAAAAGCGAAGCACAGAAGTGTGCAAAGTGTAGTACTTAATAGATTGCAAAAAGGAAACTTGTTTATATTATGAGAGTTGGGACAAGAAGGCAGAGTGTTGTTTTGTTTAACCTCAGCTGGAAACTTTGCACCTGGTGAGTCAAATTTTTCACCTCTTTATGGATGGTCACAAATGACCATGAGAGTATTGAGTTTAGGGTTACAAATACATTTTTGGGAATAGGTAAATTCACAATACATTTCAGTTAATAGGGAGTTCATGAATAATAAGGACTGACTCTACCTTATTTCATTTACATCTCACTCATGCCCAAAACTCTCATGTTTTGATATAGGAAAGTAAGATTCAAAGAGATGAAGTGACTTGTCCTGTGTCAGATAGCTAGAGTGTGGTTCATTACATTATACTCAGGTCAGTTAACTACAGTCCACAGGCCTGTTGCCTGTTTTGTAAATAAAGTTTTATTGAAACATAGTCTATTCATGTACATATTGTCTGTCTAGCTGCTTTTGAGCTACAATGGCAAAGCTGAGTAGTTTCAAGAGATCATACAGCCCACAAAGCTTCAATTATTTACAGCCCAGCCCTTTAGGGAAAAGTTTATTGACTGCTTAGTACTCTAGATTTTCTCTTTGAGCTCACAGTTGAGAAAGTTCTTTCTGGTCTCAATACCAGAATTGTTTGTGCTTTACCCAGGCAGTTTGTCTTTCCCTCTTGAACACTGGGAATTTTATACCTGATTAGGTTTCCTTCTTTACATTGATGTTAAATTTAAAGCCTAATAAAACTAGATATTCCTAGCACTCACTTGACAGGAACAGAAAGGATCTTTTGGATACACTACAAGGGTGTTAGATTGTTTTGGCACAGTCAAAACTCCAACAATGTGTAGGTGATACAGGAGTCTGGAGCCTTTCAGTAATGAAGTGGTACATCGAGGGCAGTGCCTGGGCTCTTTAAGAATCAGAGTTTTCCATAAGGAGACAAATACTTACTTTCTATGAATAATCTTTTTGTTTTCAGCTGACTACAGTTTATCAAGAATTTATTATGTGCCAGATACTGGCCTTAAATGGTAGTCATGCCTAATATCGTTTTTTCTCTAAGGAATATATTGTATAGGTTAAGAGTCTATACCATGGAGGTAAGTATGATTATCCCTTTTTTACAGATGAGAAAATGAAGTATGTTTTAATTTGCCCTAGGTCACAAAACAAGGAAGTGACACATTTCAGATTTAAAGACGGGTGTATCTAGCTCTAAACCTTAGTCCCTACTGTGTACTCCATTATTCTCTATAGTTTACCTAGCATCAAACTGTATCTTTCCACGCCTCAGAATTAGAACTATAGGCTGAGCAGGGAGGCATTTCTGGCATTCTCATATTAGGACATTCATCTTTGGATTTGAACAGGGTAAGTTGCCTCCACAGAACAGTGGGGCAGGGCGGGTTCAGGGACTATGTCAAGAGTAGACTCCTAGAGATAGGCAAGAAGACTTTGCAGTGGTCCAGGCATGTGATGATGGTGGGCTGGACTCTGGTGCCGGCAGTGAGTTTGGAGAGGCATGTGTAGGTTATAGAGATGATTCGGAATTAGAACTGACAAGATTCAGTGCTTGATTACATGTGGATAGTAAGAAGGAAAAGGAAGGTGACAAAGGTCTCGCTTTGTGGCTGGAGGGAGCAACTAGGTAGATGGTGGGGGCAATCATGAGACCAGAGAGGAAGCAGTTATGGAGAGAAGATGAGGAGCTTAGTTTTGGGTAGGCTAAGAATGAAACTCCTATAAGATATCCAAAATGCTCACTTGTATGTGTGGTAGCCTTTATCCCAACTGGGTTTGCATCTCATAATTTATGTATATGCCTGTCTCTCCCATAAAACTCTGTGGTACTGAAAGGCAGAGATCCTTCTGTTTAATAATCCTTTGTTTAATGCATGCAATGGCTTCAATTTGTTTTTTATCATTACTCTTAGACAATTCTGAAAGTCTTATCAGTCTTCTTGGTCACTACGGCTCTGCCTTCAAATAAAAGCAAAAGCCATGCTTTGGTAAATTCGGAGCTGCCTCTGTCTCTATCAAAACCAATAAATACCTGCTGTTACAATGTTATTGCACCTCTTAAACTCTTCAGTACACAACGTAAGTGGAAGGTTGTAAAGACTGTGTTAAGGGAGCCTCTAGTGAGACCAGTAGCAAAGATAAGGGCCTGTGTCTTTCCGAAAGATGGGCTCTGGGACACGGGAGCTCCTCCTGCCTGCATCATTCCCCTTCTTCAACAGCAGCATTTGTGAATGTGTATTGAACATCTGGCCATCAGGATGATGCAAGGTACTTTTTAGCAGAAGCAGGAAAGCTCCATAAAAGCAGGCTTTTTTTTGCTGTTTTGCTCATTGCAATATTCCCTGTGCCTATTGTGTGCTTGGTATGCTTGATACATGGTAGGTATGCAGTAGATATTTGTTGAGAAGATTAAGGAATGTATAAAGATACTTCCCTTGATGCATGAAATTCATCCATTCATCTAACATTTACTGAGCACATGTCAGATCTTGAATCAGGCCTTGGGAACACAGAGTAGACCAGCCCCGCACTCAGCAGGTCTTATGAAGGAGACTCACTGGTCAAACAACAGCAAGCATTCCTGGGAGAAGTGTTACAACAGCATTAAGAACTGAGCTCCAGAGAGGCAAACAGGAGTGCTACTTACTCCGTCTGGGAAATCTTGGAGGGCTTCCCAGGAGGAGGTAGCATTTGATCTGGGTCTTGAAGGGTAAGTTAGAGTTCTGAGAGTAGGAAATGAGAAAGGCATCAGAGAAAGGAGATCTTTGTAGGAGGGAGCTGAGGCAGTTACCATGGTCATTTACAAGAAAACACCCTGGGTAAGTGGCCGGGCATGGTGGCTCACGCCTGTAATCCCAGCACTTTGGGAGGCTGAGGTGGGTGGATCATGAGGTCAAGAGATTGAGACCATCCTGGCCAACATGGTGAAACCCTGTCTCTACTAAAAAAATACAAAAATTAGCTGGGCATGGTGGCGCATGCCTGTAGTCCCAGCTACTCGGGAGGCTGAGGCAGGAAAATTGCTTGAACCCAGGAGGCGGAGGTTGCAGTGAGCCGAGATCGCGCCACTGCACTCCAGCCTGGCACCTGGCGACAGAGCAAGACTCTGTCTCAAAAAAAAAAAAAGAAAAGAAAACATCCTGGGTAGAAGGTGAGAGAAGGGAAAAAATAGCATAGCCTCCTAGGCTGAGAGAGGGACTAGGTTTTTAATCTGAAGCCCTGTTTCCTTCCCATCTCTCATGCTGTTTTATTATAATCCTTCTAGAAAGATAAGAGAGAGAGTTTATTGATAGGAGAAACATGTTAAAAAAATAATCACATACAAGGATGACATGGATACATGTGAGAAGAGTAAATGAAAGCAAAATGCCTCAGAGCAGCACATTCCAATGGAAATATAATATTTTAAATTTTCTAGTAGTTGCATTTTTTAAAAAATGAACAGAAATGGGAAATCAATCATACATGTAACACAAACTATTCAAGATATCATTTCAGCATGTAATTTATGTAAAAATTTATTAATAAAAATTTAAATTCTTGTTTTCACACTCAGTCTTTGAAATGTGATATGCATTTTACACTTTGGACTAGCCGCATTTTAAGGGCTCAGTAGCCACACGTGGCCAATGGCTGCAGTATTGGACAGTGCAGGCCTAGACTCCTGAGGTCTTTATCATGCAATGTGAAATGGAAGAATCAAGGAATGTCCAGGACCCACCCACTCACACGCTCATTCATGTGCCTAGGGCTTCTGATATAAAGTCAAACAAGAAACGCCCTGTGTCACCAGGAAGTGTGCAGTTTCATGCATTACAAGGCAGTGAGCTAGCCACCTAAAAGGAACTGGGATCTGTCTCTTTGTCTGGGGTCTCAAACGGAGGGCCGTAGATTGTGTGTGCCATTTGGTTTTCCTTGTACTCTATTTCAAAAAACAATCTAGCCAGGCAGGTGTTAGCTTTGCCTCCAGGCAGCTGAACACCTTTTGCCCCGCACCTGGCTGCTTCCACTCATTAGGTTGCCTGTAGACCCTCTACAGACATTTGCCTTTGAGAACCCAGTAACAAGTATCTCTGAGAAATCCCAAGTGTTGACAAGACTAGAGGTATTAATAGAATGGACTTAGAGGATATCTAAGTCATTATTTGCAGGCCCTGCTTATGTTCTAGAATCACCTGGAACACTTTTCTCTGTGTGTGTGTATGTGTGTTGCCTAATACCAATTTATTTTATTTTATATATTTATATATATATGTGTGTGTGTATATATATATATATATATATTTTTTTTTTTTTTTGAGAGAGAGAGCCTTGCCCTGTTGCCCAGGCTGGAGTACAATGGTGTAATCTCAGCTTACTGCAACCTCCGCCTCCTGGGTTCAAGCAATTCTCCTGCCTCAGCCTCCCGAGTAGCTGCAATTACAGGCACCTGCCACCACACGCAGCTAATTTTTTTTTTTTTGCATTTTTAGTAGAGACGTGGTCTCACCATGTTGGCCAGGCTGGTCTCAAACTCCTGAACTCGTGATCCATCTGCCTCGGCCTGCCAGAGTGCTGGGATTATAGGCATGAGCCACCGCGCTCAGCCCCAATACCAATTTATTAATGTTTACGAGCATGCAAACATATACAAGTGAGTGTGCACAAACACAGTTCTTATACAGCTCTTGAAAAAAGCATTTGAGGTTTTCTACCACATGATGCTTTGCGTCAGTACCTTCTATCATTAATTTATGTTCAGAGCAGTAGTTCCCAAAGTTACCTCTTCAGCAACATGTATGTTGACATACCAGTTGTAACGGAAGATGTTAATACAGCCATTCAGTATAATCTGGACATCCTATTTTATGATTTGGAATGCCCAGAATGTCCAAGGCATGACATACATTACAATTTCTCAAGGAATTCATACTTGAAAAAGGTAAACACTCAGCATAGACACTTAAACTTTCCAGGCATCTTAGCTACAAGACCAATGGTGTCCGTATCTTGAGTTCTGTGTTCCGTAGGGGCTATTTTTTATTATTATGCTTTAAGTTCTGGGATACATGTGCAGAACTTGCAGCTTGGTCACATAGGTGTACACGTGCTGTGTTGGTTTGCTGCACACATGAACCCGTCATCTACATTAGGTATTTCTTCTAATGCCATCCATCCCCTAGTCCCAAACCCTGCAATAGGCCCCGGCATGTGATGTTCCCCTCCCTGTGTCCATGTGTTCTCATCGTAGAACACTTTTTGAACATACTATTTTGGAGCCCCACCCTCAGAGATTCTGATTCAGTTAGTTTGAAATGGGAATGGGGTCCAGGTATTTTCAAAAAGCCCCTCCCGGTGATTTTAGTTCCATTTCCAATGTGTAACTGCTGGGAAACCATGGCCCAGGGAGTCTGTGTCTTTGGGCCAGGGTCCCATAGTACACCAGCCCCCTCATCCCCAACCCTGTGATGTTTTCCCCAAACAACACTGAGGGGAAGAGGAGGCCCTCAGTACCTGCCCTGAATATTCAGGAGGCATTGCCACACACTCGGAGCTTAGAGCAGGGGGACAGGAATCTGTAACTGCTGTGTTTCCTCTTCAAAAACAAAGCCCTTGTTGGTTTACCACTCTGGGAAGATTGCCAGGCTCAAGTATTAATAATAATCCTTTTGTTTTTTAAATGCCTTATAATTGCATAAATAAAGCTTACTTTCTCTTCTTTAATGGTAATGAGCCTTATTTGACTGATTGTTTGATTAATAACACTCTAATTCCACCACTGACAAAACAGGAAGGCCAAAAGATAGCTACTGAGCCTGGGTGGCTGGGGATTGTAAAGCTCCAGGGCCAGCCATGTTTTTGCTGCTGCCTTAGTATCTCAGTGAGAAGGGTAGCATGGTTTCCTCACAGTCAGACACTGACAAGTAAGAGCAACAGTCAACGTCAGCAAAGCAGCCCCTGTGTTTCCTCCTTGAACACCTCTTTCTTTTTTTCTCATTATGCAGTGTCCACTGGAAGATATTACAGCTGATCCTAGATCAATGTGGTTTTGAACTGCCTAGGTCCACTTACACACAGATTATTTCAAACCAAATATTGATGGAAAATGCAGTATTTGAGGGATGCGAAGCCCCATAGGCCATGCATAGGGAGGGTCTACTTTTTCATACATGGTTGAGTATCCAGATGTTGATAAACTGGAGGGTGTGCTGCAGTCTCCCACATATACAAAGGGAGAGCTGTATTTGTCTCTGGATTTCAGCAGCATTAACAGTAGTACTCATCCTGGGTTATAAGGGTTACTGTTTGACATTGGAAATTGTGAAACTGATGAAAACTAATCATGTTTCCTACTTCCCATTGGCTACCTGGACATTTAGGGGCAAACCTACATACCACCTGCAGCAAGTGTGAAGGAGATCTCAGCAGACATTTCCTGTAATAACAACAGCTCACATTTTATTGAGCATTTATTGTCTACATGGACTCTTTGCACCCTCCTTTCTGCATACTCCATGTTTCTGGAAAAACTAGAGTGCACATCTCACTTTTGTAAATCAAGCAATGTTTTTGATGTTCTTGGGAAATCAAGAAACTCATCTGAATCATAGATTTTTGTGCTGTACATAATGACCTCCTTACTTCATGGCGTTTGCAGTGCCATTTGCTGGTTTTCAGACTCCCCCTTGACTTACCAGACAAGGCCACCTGGGCCCAGCTGCTGCCTCTGAGTTGGCTGTGAACTCAGCTTCCTTTTCCTCAGTCCAGCAAAGCCCCTGTTCTTGCTACGAGTCACAAGGCCAGAGCCAAGCCCTGACGGGGCCCACAGTTGTGGACAGCTTTGCACTGTCATGCTCTGGCCCAGAGACAAAGGGAAACGGGAGGGCTTTTATTGGTCACCTGCCTCCATGCATTGGGTTCCTGATAGATAGCAGATGGAGAGACACGGGAGTTAATGAGGTCTGTGTTCTGGCCAAATGCTTTCCATCTTCCTCTCACCACTGAGCCCATTGGAAAGAATGTTGTGCTGGGCAGGTGGTCAGGGAAAGCTACAAAAGCTGAGCTTTCAGCAAAGGTGTCAGGGAAGGGGGAGAGATAGCATGCACTGATTCAATTCAACTCCATTCAGGGAATATTTACTAAGCACTGCCTATATTGGTTAGCTTTATGTATCATCTCACTTTTTCCTCAAAGATATCCTTCCATGTAATAATCATTATCCTCACTTTACAGATGAGATGCTTAAAAGACTCAGAGATGTTAAGAACTGTGTCTAGGATCACACAGCCAGCCTAAGGCTTAGCCAGGATTTGGCTCTAAGTCTTGCTCTTTAAAGCTAATATACCAAGCTGCTTCTCCAAGCACTTCTGCCACTTGCTGGGTCACACATTCCTTTTTAAATTGTTTTCAGAGTTACACCTTGAGGTCTCATTTCCGAAGCATCTCTTCTTGCTGTAGTGAGGAAATGGGGGTGGGAAAGAGACTGATCTTCAAAGCGCTAGGGGAAATGGATGGAACGAGCAGTTTACACTTATGAAATTTGTTTTCAGTTCTAGCGAGGGCTAGTAGTAATTTAATCATCAGGACTGGCGTCCACTTCCTTGGGGGCTCCCTGCCCTGAGCCAGATGTTTTCTGTTGAATCTGGTAATTTTCAAAGAAAAGTCCAGATTGGAGTGTCAGATCAATGGCTGGCCTCCATGAATAAACCTCATGACAGAACACAGGAAAAGCACCCATAAACTGTGCACTACATAGTACTTTGCAACCCTGCAGCCTTTCTCACAGCAAGCAGCCCAGTGAGGAAGGCGTTATTATTGACCCCACTTTGTGGGTGAGAAAACTGAACCTCTAAGACTTTCCTGGGTCCAATACAGAGCTAGGACCCATCATGTGTCAGAAGATGCAGGCCTGGCACCCAGCACACAATGGGTACTCACACACCATTGTCACTTCAGATCCCTAGCTCTGAGGCTTTGTCTTCCATCATAGGTCTCTGCCTCAAGAAAAAGTAATCTATCCCGAAGGCTATTTCTTCAAAATATCAGAAAATCCTTGCAGGGCTGTGATCTCATGTTTCTCCGCTGGCCCCTTTGGCGTCCCCATGGACCATGCATGTGACTTGCTTTCATCCATCCAGAGGTTATAAGAAACCAAATGTTGGCAGCGTAACATCTTTCTCTGGAGGGACTCAGAGGCCTGCCCCAGTATTTGTCTCTGGGGGTCAGGAAAGAAATTTGCGAGGCTGCAGAGGAAGAAGGCACTGGCTTTGTTTGTTTTGTCAAGATCTGTGCTTTTTAAATGGTTTCATCTCCAAACCCATAGCACTCCTCCTCCTAAAGAAAAACAATCCAAAAAACTGTAGAAGCCATCACGTCCTACAGTGCCCACAGCTCCCTCGCTCTCTATATTCCCAGCCTAGCCTCCAGACCCAAGGAGGGTGGGAAGAGCTGTCCCCAGGGGTTCCTGGTGTGGGGCTCATTCCCAAGTCAAGCCAATCAATTTTAGGACATTTTCATCATCCTAAAAGAAACCAGGGCCCTTCCCCCAGCATTTCTTGGGATCACGGTGAACATTACATGAAGGAATGAAGGAGCAGGGCTAGCATGGGGCCAGGAACAGAGTTTGTGTCTAATGAGTGTCCATTCCACAGCCCTTGGTGCAGGGTTCGGTACAGGTTTGTGGGGTCAGAGCTATCAGTGTTCCCCACATGGAGGCTACCCTGCTAGTTGAGCTCAGCTTTTCTGCAGAGGTCAATCTTCAGGTATTAAATTGTGCCTGGACCAGGGTCAGGGGTGTTCAGCAGTCAGGGAGGTACTTCCCAGTGAACTTTCCACACAGAAAGTCCAGTTTGCATGGCTCAGGCCAGAAATTACCCACTAGACAGCCTCCCTCTCCACACCTGCCAGGTCAAGGCAAATAGGAATACTGGCCCCTTTGCCTCATTGCAAATTGTCACTCAATTACAGCCACTTCAGAACCCAGGTTATTACAAATTGACTTGGCTGATCTCTCTAAATGTCCTCATTTTCTCGTATTTCTTTTGCTCTCTTCCAAGAAGAAAAATCCAAGCTCAGGAAACATCAATTTCATAGCCCAATTGTCCCTTCGGTCAAGGAGCTGTGAGAGAGGGTGATGAAGTGGCTTGCGGGGAAGACTTGGCATTATCTGGGTTTGAATCCCCAGAAGAACCTCCGGTCAGTCTGTGTCAGGAGTAGGGGATACTTGGAGGGCCTTTCTGGCAATAATGAGATACAGCTTTGGAGAGCCTCGAGCTGGTACCAGGAGGCATGCTGCCTAAGGAGGAAGAAGGGAGTTGAATTAAAGCAAATGGTGATTTACGGAGTCTACAGTCACGTGTCAGCTGGGACCCTCTACCGCATACTGGGCCACAGGGAAGAATAAGGCAGATCTCTTGACCCTAAAGGGTTCTCTGGTTAGAAAACAGACAGACCTAGATTCCACGGATTTCATGATTCTATGACCTGAAGTAAATCATATGCACTCTTTAGCCTCAGTTTACTCCTTTGTAAAATGGAGCTAACAATCTCTATTTTTTAGGGTGATTCTAAAAGCTAAGTAAGACAATGAATACAAAGTATACATAGCACATATCCAGCCACGTGGAATGTGTTCATTAAAGGGCTGCTCTTACTATACTGCTGATAAGATGTCAGTGAGGCACCCTGGGTAAACATTAAGGAAGCACTCACAGTCAGGGTAGAGCCATCACAGGGCCAGCACTCGGTGCTTCCTGAAACTCTTTACCCTTAGTGCCTCGCTCACCTTACCCTAGTCCCAACTCTGACGTTAAGTAATGATTGAAAGTTACTATCGGTTCACTGATACCCTTAAATTAAGTTATATTTTGTCACAACAATATCTATTCTTACATGAGAAACAGATGTACAACTATGTTTGAAGCACAATGTTTGTTCATTCTACAAAAAAATTGTAACCTCCACATAAAGCCACTTCTCTCTACCACCCACAGCCCTCCAGTTGGCAGGGCTCACTGTATCCAACTAATTTGGTTCTTGACAGTTCCCTGTATCACAGAGCTATTTAACTGGTAGGTCTGAAAGGTGGCATAATGAGATGCTCAGAGCCCAGAGATTTTGTCAGCAAGTGATGTGGTATTGACCCATCTTGGGCAACCACAGTAAATGACAACAACAGACAGTTGCTGAGTTTTTTTTTTTCCTCTTTTAATTGCTTGCTAGTACTTAGTGCCATAGTGAGTACATAGTAGATGTTTAATAGATACTTGGTGATTGAGTTCATGCGTATAGGGAGGGACGGATGGAGGGAGGGAGGGAGGGAAGGAGGGAGGGTTGGATGGATGGATGGATGGGGAGTAAATGGTTAGAAGGATAGATGGATGGATGAATGGAAGGATGATGGATGGATGGATGAGTAGATAGATGCATGGATGAGTGGATGGGTGAGTGGATAGATGGGTAGGTGGATGGATGGATGGCTACATGGCTGGGTAGACGAAGATGGATAGGTAGATTTCATTAGAATGTATGTTCTAGGAGGGAAGGAATTTTTATATAAATTTTTCACTGATGTATGTCCAAGGCCTAGGACTTAGCATGTAATAGGTAGAAAATATTTATTCTTAAATTAGGTGGATAGGTGGAGGAAAGAGTGTATGAATGGGTAGATACATAGATAGATGAATTTGTACTAGTTTACTTTTGAACAGTACTTTACACTTTACATTCTATATCTTATTTGATCCTCGACCAAGCTGTGCAAAGTAGTTTGCATAGGTACATAACTGATGAAACCCTCCTTTTGGCCGAGCAATATCCTCATTGTGGCATCCTACTTCTGTCCTAGGAACACCCTCCAACTCCTTTGAGAAACAATGAGCTCATCTAACACTGAGCACATGGCCTAGTGCACTGTAATGCTCTCCACTGTGAACCAAATAAGTATGATCTTTACTATTTTGGAATGAACCAGGGAAGTGAAGAAACCACCCTTGGCCATACAGCTAGTAAGCGGAGGATCCAGGACTGAAACTCAGCTTCAGACTGCTCATCTGGGGCATGTTTTTCTTCAGATGAGCATAAAGATGATTTGCCTGCCTGGAAAGGTGGGTGGCTTCGTGAATAAATGACAGACACATCATTCTAGTGAGCAAGAGAGCCAGTGGGGGAGCACTTTCTTAAAAAGAGACAAATGGCTTTGCCTGAGCCTCCCTGGTTGAAATAACTGCATCTGCCTAAGCCCCTGGCTCTGTTAGCAGACAAGGATTATGTGATGTGCTCAGAAGCCCAGCCATCTATTGGTATTTAAGGCATTCACTGTCAGTAAAGATTCCCTGGTGCAGGAGGCTGATAGGATTTTGAGATACAGGTAAGAAACTTCTCACATTTGGAAACTGGTGTATTACAAATCAAGGCCACTTTTGCTTACTGCACACTTGACCCTTGTGAAATAAAGCCCTGTCCTGGCCCTTGCCAAGGAAGGATGAGAAGTTGTATAGAGTTATTGAAGGCGGCCAGCCTTAGAATTCACAAAGACTTGGGTTTGAATGGAGGCCTCGCTGCCTACTAGCTTGGGGAGGCTAGTAAAAGGAAGAAAGTACTGCTTTCTGACCATCCAGGGTATAATAGGTCACCTGTATCAGTTTGGAGGTGCATTTGTTCACTTAAACCTTTGGCTGACCCTGCAGAACGTAGATGTAGTTTTCTCCTTTTTACACATGAAATCAAGGTTCAGAAAAGTTGTGCATCTTGTCCAAGGTCTCATCATCAGTAACTAATAGAGAGGCCTGTTTATCCGACTCCAAAGGTCATTTGTCTGATTCTAAAACCCTTTCTACCTCAGCACATGACAAGCCAACAAACCCCTCTCCTCCTCTTCTCATTAATGTAAGCGGGTAACACCAAGTTTTCCACCCAACCAGTCTGTACCATGGATTGAGTGAACCCCTCACCTCACAGGTGTTTGCAGGAAGAAGGCTTAAACTCTTGCATCTGAGCAGGCTCTCATTCTTCAGGCTGTTTTCACCATGGTGCTGGTAGATTCTCACATGACAAGCCTTTTGAACATTTGCCAGTACCTCAGCCCTTCTATTTAAAACCACATTATCTGTGATGATCCTTAATGATAGCATTTGCGGAGTCAGGATGCTCTTTGGTTTCAAGTTCAGTTTGAAATTTCCCCTCCTGAGCAGCACATGTGGTGGCCTTAATAATGGGTCAGTGTGAGATTCTGTGACCGTCTCTGATAGCCTGTATATTTCCTTTTACTCTAGAAACCTCTGCTAGGGAAGGCTCTCAACCTGCTTGGCAGATGGTTTGGCAGCCTGTGTGTCAAAGACATGTGTCAACTATTTCTAGCTTATCACTTCTGTTGCATTAGCTGTGGGTCCCTCCACCCTCCACCCTTCCAAGATGCAGATGAAAAGAAGCAAGTGGATCAGTATTTGCTTGCCATTGTTTCTGTGAGGCTCAAGGAGCATCTTTGGCTGCTGTCTTCTCCCTGTAGCTGAGGACATTTGCACCACAGCCTTGGTGAGCTCCAGGCACTTTCAATCTTGACCTGAAACTGGAGGCGATTAAGGAATAGCATCCTGAGTGCTGAGTCTGTAGGGGTTCATTGAACTATTATCTCTACTTCTAAATAGGTTTGGAAAAAAATATTTTTTAATTCTTTAAGAAGTGGCATAACAGCTCTTTGGGACACAGCATTCAGATTGAGAGGCTACTAGGCTGGCCCAGAACCCGGGCCCCAGGCTCATAATGGAGGTCGAGTTCCTTAGTCCACCGAACAGTGCCCACCACAATTGGTCCATGTGTGCCCCTCCAGCTCATCTCCTACCGCCTGCGTGCTTCCTGTGCCCAGGCCACCTCCTCTGCCTGGAATGCCCCTGCCTTCCTTCATTCACTGCCCTGTCTCTCATATCCCCATCATACCAATTCCTGCGAATCCTTTAAATTGCAGCACAGGGGTTGCTTTCTACAGGAAGCCTTTGTCACTGATCCTGACTACATGAGGAGCCATCTGTTGTGTCTTGCTCATCTTGGTCACTCCACAGGCCCTTAGTAATTGCACAGTGACCAGATGGATGGATGAATGAGGACACGATTAGTTACCTACCTGAGTTTCCCTATCCCCAGAAAGCCCTATCCCAGAAAGCCTTATCACCCAATGGCAGCCTGAAATCTGAAAGTCGCCTGTGTGAGGCTTAGAGTCCAGGAGCCAACTAAGACAGGACCTTTAAAAGTTGGAATCCAGGAGACAAATTCATTGATAAATGGCAAGATTCCCTATAGATCCAGACAAACCTGTCATGGACAGTCTTAAAGATCCCACCTCTGAACCTTTTCCACTCTGAGATGAAAACTTTCCAATGGTTCTCTTGCAGGCGACACCATTTTGCAGATTCTCACTGATTGCTTTGATTTCCCAGAGGTGAAATCAAGTTGCCAGATCTCCCAGCTTTAGCTCTGGGAAGTCCTGGCTTAGGATTCTGGTCCTGCCAATTCCTACTGATGTGACCGTAGGCAAAGTAGTTTTCCTCTTTCAGGTTCTCCACTTCCCTGGAAAATGAGGATACGAAATGCAACAATACATGGCAAGTGTGGGAAACTGATGGGCACTCAAATGGAGTAACTGAGGAGGGTTGAATGAGGAGCAGGGTTTCGGGAAGCCAGTGAGAGATAGCACATCACCCAGGAATTGCAATAGCAGGAGACTGTAACTACCCTCTAGGCCGACATAGGAAAGGGCAGGAGTAGTTACTGAGAGCTGTGGCTACAGGAGAAGATAGACGCTGGACAGCAGCCATGCCTTAGGAAGAAGAGAGAAACCACTAGTAATAACTATAGCCTAGCGGGGAAGAGTTGGGGAAAGCTCAGCCTCTCTCTTTTCTGTCCTCTGTCTCCAATTGCCTAACCATAACCAGAAGTCAAAGGGATAGGAATACCATTGATATCACCCCAAAATCTCAGCTGCCTGGGGCACAGAAAAGGACAGCAAAGGTAGAGAAAAAGGCTGGAGGAGCAGACAAAGACTGTCTGGCCCAGCTCTGCTCTGACACACATTGGGTTCTCAGGATAGGCCACTTCTTTCTCTAACCTTGTTTACATCTCTACTTCAATAGAAAAAGGGGCAGAAGAAAAGATTAAACAAACCTGAGCATTCCTTATAGGTCTTAACAAGAGTGTGTTAGGGATGTAAGTTGAAATGGAAAGAAAGAATAAAGGATTTTTAATTTTGATTATCTGTGGATTTCTTTTATCCATGTTATCTCTCTCTGCCAGTAGCTGGGATAATTGAAAACTCATTGGCCTCCCTAACTTTGGCTGTTCAATGTGCTGAATGCACATGAAAGGTGTTTTTGTAAGGAACTATATGCTGTCATTTTTAATTAATTTTAATTTTATTTTTACATTTGATCTAATAGAGTCAAATGAATCTTTATTGTTCAGATATCACTAGCTGGTAAAATAGGTCAGGCTTTCCAAGAGGAGTTCTTTGAACTTCTTTGCATGTACACATATCTTGTGCCAGCTGACTCCTGGCTCTAAAGGATACCTGGCTGCAGTCTTGCAGGGGTCTGTGTAAGTTACGGAGGCATTAGGAACATGAGAGAGCAAACAGTAAAGATGGTGTCAGCATCCCACACATTCTACACAAAGGTCCTGCTGTGCACTGGGCACCGTGCTGGGTGCAGAGTGTAAAGGAGACAGAGGGGTCGCCTGTACTCTGCAGCTTAGATTCCCATAGGAAAATAAACTTGGACACTTACTATGGAAAATAGGCATCTTAATTTTTCCTCTTCAACCTGCCTAACTGTGGAGAGATTTGCACCATGCCCCCACTTTTGCAGTGACTTCCAGAGCTTCCTAGTCACCCAGCGGGGCCACTGCCCATGCCTCTCAAGCCCAGTGGGACCTTGTCACTGCGCTCCCTGTCATTTGCAAGGCATATCATGCCCTTCCAGAACTGTGAAGACTTTGCCTCAGTCCCCTCCATGGCTCTCAAGGATGCATGGAAAAGCGTCTGTTCTACCCCGAACTCCACTGTCTCCTTCCATCTCCCAAAACGCAGTTTATTATTTTTCTGATTATTCCCAGGGAAGAACAACTCAAGCGTGTCAAAGAAACCCACTGGGGTGATTCGCACCCTCTTTCCTTCCAGGTTTGTTCCTGGACATTAACTGCTTGTATATGGGACTCTCCTCTACTCTCACCTATCCAGTGTGGCATTGAACACATTATATAATATTAACTTAACGCTTGATACTATATTCAGTTCTAACACTTAATATAACAGATTTTTGATGTGTGCAAGGGTAAGGAAAACAAAACGGCCTTTAATCTCATTTCCCCAATAACCCTGTTAACTTCAAAACATTGGATGTGCGTGGTCAGAAAGCGCACAGTCCAGAAAGACATAAAAGAATGCGTGACTTGTCTCAGCTCCCTAGCTGCCTCTCTCCAAGGTTGGCCACAGCAAAAGAGTTTCCTGCTATTCTTCCGGAAGAAAAAAAAAAGCGTAGAGTCATATTTTATTTATACCAGAGAGGTCATTTATTCTCTGTTCTTGGGTTTTCTTCTTGGCAACATACCTAGGAGGTGTTTCAGTCCTTACAAAACTAATTACTCTTATTACCTGCTGCATATTTTTCCATTGTTGAACGTGCCATGCATTGTTTACCTCATTCTCTGCTCAAAGACACTTAGGTATGTCTAGGTTTTTGCTATGACAGGTAACTCTTTAATAATCTCATATGCCTATCCTGGCATGTTTTGGGGAATGGGTTTAGTGGAGAGAAAATTTCTAATAATAGAATACATAAGCCAAAAAGTTTTATATTTTGATAGATATTGATCGCCAAATTGACCTACAAAATAGTTTCGCCAGTGGATACCCACATCGACAGCATATGAGGGTGCGCCTTTCCTATAGCTAAAAACTGGAAAATTATCAAGCTTTTCCATTTTCATGAACCTGATAGGGAAAAGAATGTAATTTCATTGTTGTTTTGATCTGCATTTCTCTAATTATCAGTGGGACTAAGTGTCTTTTCATATGTTTACTAGCTGTTTGTTCTTCCATAAACACAATGTTCATATTCTTTGTTTTTTTCTACTGGATTGGAAGTAAGTTTTAAAGCACTTTTATGAAACCAAAAACAGTTCACCATCGATTTTATTTCAGTTTATTTTGAGATGTTGAATCAAATGGGGAGGGATGAAGGCCTAAACATCTTCATCCTTTCTTATTTAAACAGAGAAGCCTTTGTAGCCTCTTGGGTGCTCTGCCCATTCCCACCCCACCCAGAACAGGGCGATTAATTATTTAGGATCCCATCAGTTCAGAGGAGAATCTATACCAGTCAGACAGTTCCCCAGCAGCTGCTAAGTACCAGGCACTAAGACGCGGACCAGCTGCGGGATTTCATGTCGTCCATTTAGATGAGGGCTTCCTTGACTGCCTATTGTGAGCCTCCGGAGGTCACATCCTTGACACCATCTGCTGGACCACGAAGATCATCAGCATGCCAAGGAGTCTGACAGGCTATGATTATTTTCCACTCCAGTGCAGTGTTTGTTTCCTGGCATGAAGGGGATTTGTTTTCCCAGCAAGCTTTTTGTGCAGCAGACACCTCATAAAAGGAAAATGAGCCTCCTTGGGAACATTGATGAGTTTGCCCAGGCCTTACGGTGGTCAGGCCCTGAGTGTGAGTTTGAGTGAGTGCAGCTTATGTTTTCAGCCCCAGTGGATGGGCTGTTATGCCTTTGTCTGTTCATCCATTAATCAAACAAGCATTTGCTGAGAAGCAATTTGGTACAGAAGTTAAAAGTTTGGGCTTCACAGACAGAATAAGCCTTCTTCTTTTTTTTTTTTTTTTTTTTTTTTTTGAGACAGAGTCTTGCTCTGTCACCAGGCGCCAGACTGGAGTGCAGTGGCGCAATCTTGGCTCACTGCAACCTCCGCCTCCCAGGTTCAAGCAATTCTCCTGCCTCAGCTTTCCGAGTAGCTAGTACTACAGGTGCGCACCACCATACCCAGATAATTTTGTATTTTTAGTAGAGACGGGGTTTCACTATGTTGACCAGGATGGTCTTGATCTCTTGACCTCATGATCTGCCTGCCTTGGCCTCCCAAAGTGCTGGGATTACAGGTGTGAGCCACTGCGCCCGGCCAAGCCTTAATTCTTGAGCTTACTCTTGTGTGACATCAGCTGGGTAAGTTGCATTACTTCTTGAAGTGTTTGTCTTTTCTTCACCATGAAATGGAGGTAACAATGTCTATCTCAAAATTCTAAAATCCGTTGATATAATATACATATTAAGCAACTGTATTGTCACAATCATGCTGCATTAACAAGCCACTTGAAAATTCAATAGCTTAAAAGAGTCATTGACTCCCACTTGTCTGTCTGGGGGTGAGCTGAGGGTCAGCTGATCTAAACTGGGCTCTAGGGGGTTTGTTTCCAATCAGCAGGTGGATCCAGGTCTGCTCCATCTTCCTTGGACCTTCAGGAAAGCTGGGGCACATTCTTTTCATGGCAGCAGAGGGAAGAGAGGTGAAGCTTGCTAGTGGGTAGAGAAATGCACTCCACCTGTAGTTGGAAGTACTAAAAAGTCCAGGGCAAAGGGCATGAGGAGAAGCGTGAAGAATTAGGAGCAATGATTCCATCTTCCACCATAGATAGTTCATACTACCCAGTAGTTGCCCTGGTCTTCTGGCTGACAAACTAGAAAGTAGAACTGCTTCACAGAGTCCTTCTCCGCATGGATGACTGTTAAATCTTGTGTTTCTTTCCATTCATGGATTCTGTTTATTTCTTAATTCTTCAGCCTTCCAAAGATTGGCCACCTTCAAAAAGCAAAAGCAAACCAACGCTGAGAGCTTTTACAATTTTTTCTTTTCCCTTTTTATTCCGTAGTTATATGTTTCCTCTTTCTCATCCTCTCCTTTGGAAATTTCCATTAGTTGTATGTTGGATCTTCTGATTTGCCCTCTTTTGTTTCGAGAGATCAGTCATATTTTCCATCTATTTCCCTGTGCTGCATTATGGGAAATTTCCTCAAGCCTATTTTTTTATTTTACTAAATCTCTCTTTAGCTGCACTTAATCTGCTGTTTCATTCAGCTTCTGAATTTTAATTTTAGTGACACTGGTTTTTTTTTTTCATTTTTCCAGTTTTATTTGGTTATTTTTCAAGCTTTCCTTTGTTTTCTCATAGTTTTATTCTTTTAACATTGTATTTATACTTTTATTTATCTTTTTAGTCATTTAAATACATTTATAATCTATCAGAATATTTTAGTATTTCAAGGGTATATTAAGCTTTCTGGTTGCCTTGCTGGTAGAGTGTTTCCTTGGGTGAGTCCTAATTTTTTTGTAAGCTCATTTTCAGGTGATATAGTTTGTAATGTTGTTTTGTTTTATTTTTCCAGTGGGATTTCCCTGCATTCAAGGTGATAAAAGTGACTCTGCAGAGTCCAAAGAGCTATTTTGTGCCTGATTTGAGCAAGCACCTTAGAGGTTCTACTGTTCCTAAGCCAGTTTTTACATTAATTGCTTAGTTTAGGATTTTAGCAAACCATAGGTGATATGAATTTGAACTTAATGCTTGCATGTGGTATATGTTTGAGTTTTTATACATTGTGGGCTATTTATTTTTCTAGTCAAAGCCCTGAGTAGAAGGAAGCTTCTTGGCTTCCTATGTAGCTGAATGGGCAAAGATCTCATACACGGAGGGAAGAAATCCTTCCAAGGTCCAGACCTTACGCAGGGTCTCAGCGCTTAGTTCTAACTCTGCCTCACATGGCCCAGAGCTACATTTTGTTTCCCCACATGGGTGTTAAAACTTCAGTATCCAGCTATTAAGATCTATGCCTGTATCTCATAGATTTCTGGGCTACTACATCTTCAGCTCTTTCACTTAAAGCTCTGGTTAAATGTTTCTTACTTTTTTTCCTAATTCATTTTGTACCACATTTCTACATGGTTTTGGTGGGAAGAGAGATCCATAAAACCAGTCTACCATGTTGTCAGAACCAGAAATTCAATACTTACAGCATATTGAAGAAGCACTAGTAGATCCTTTTTCATTTTAAACCTCTTCCAAGGATATAGCCCAAACATTTAAAAAGCAATTGAGAGTTTAATCTTTGCCTAGCAAGTTGCTGTCTAAATCTGCCTTCCATGGATATCTGTAATAATCAGAATTTCAATTATTTATTTTTAATTAGAGGTATGGCATAATGATTACAAATGTCATTAAGAAATTGAATTGTGTGTAATGTTGAGTTGATAGAAGGCAATATTTCCCAGGATTGAGCCTTTCTTTAAGGGCTGGAAACCGGGCATCCTCAATTAGAATAGCAAAAGTTACAGCAGAATGTTTGAAATATTTTTTTAAAGGTGTATAGGACAGTGGGGTTGGCCTTCATTGACTTGAGCATGTGTGGCCTTCTTCCTCATTTGGGACAAATGTCTTCAATCTAATTATTCCCAGGTGCAGGTTTCAAAGTCACTAGATGTGTGTTCAAATTCTAGCTCTGGCACTTCCCACCTATGCTTGACCTGGGCTTGGCATCCTGCTCTGCCCTATATGTGGCTAATCTCATTTAGCCTCACAATTGACTTGTTAGTGCTGGCCAGGTACAGTGGCTCACACCTGTAATCCTAGCACTTTGGGAGGCTGAAGCAGGCAGATCACTTGAGGCCAGAAGTTTGAAACCAGCCTGGTCAACACGGTGAAATCCTATCCCTCTAAAAATACAAAAATTAGCCAGGCATGGTGGCGTGAGCCTGTATCCCAGCTACTCCAGAGGCTGGGACAGGACAATTGCTTTAAACGGGGGAGGCGGAGGTGGCAGTGAGCCAAGATCATGCCACTGCACTCCAGCCTGGGCGACAGAGTAAGACTCTGTCTGAAAGAAAAAAAGAAAATTAGTGCAGGGCACAAATAGACAGTGTGCTGGGAATAACTGATGCACAGTAAGAGTTTATATAATAAATGAATAATGCCACTACTACTGCTCATAGAAATTGCCTATTCAGCTCCTATTTGGTGCCAGTTACTGGAGTGGCCACCTTACGTACACCCTCTGATTTGATCTTCAAACCCTCCTGAGTTTGCTCCTATTTTAAATATCTGGAAACCAGCTGGGAGTAGTTAAATAAATCCCAAGGCCACATAGCTAGGGCATGATGGATCTGGAATTCAAACCCAGGTCTCTGGTTTTAAATGGCCAGCTTATTAACATTGTGCATAGAGAAAGTAAAGGAGTTGGTGTAGTAATTTCTCACATAAATATAGTGTGTGAATATTGTGATACCTTTGAGTTGCTCAGAGGCTTTTTGGCATAATTCCTATTTTTCAGAAAAGTTTCAGATGGTTGAGTTTGCTGGGTAAATGAATTTGAAATAGAACCCAGCAATGTGCCTAGCACATAGCAGGGGCCTATAAATATTTATGATTAAATCTATTCATTAATGATTTACTTGCTGGTGAGGGGTTATGCTGTCATTTCTTTTAAAAGGTAGACTAGAAGCATGATGGAAAATGCATGGGCTAGATTTGGAATTACAGGGACCTATGTTCAAATCTCAGCTTTTATGCTTACTGCCTCTACGCTGATGGGGAGGTAGGTTAAATATCTCTGTGCCTCAGTTTCCTCACCTGTAGAATGGGAATGATGAATATCTGAACAGTTGATGTGAGGATTTAATAAGTTAACACATATAGTGCACTTAGAATAGTCCCTGTAGGTAGTAAGTACTAGATAAAAGCTATTTTTTTTTTATTTTAAGCACTCAAGCAAATAAGAATTATTATTAATAATCGTTGGCCGGGCACGGCGGCTCATGCCTATAATTCTAGCACGAGGGGAGCAGAGGTGGGCTGATCACCTGCGGTCGGGAGTTTGAGACCAGCCTGACCAACACAGAGAAACCCTGTCTCTGCTAAAAATATAAAATTACCTGGCCATGGTGGCATGTGCCTGTAATCCCAGCTACTAGGGAGGCTGAGGCAGGAGAATCATTTGAACACAGGAGGCAGAGGTTGTGATGAGCCAAGATCATGCTGTTGTACTTCAGCCTGTGCAACAAGAGCGAAACTCTGTCTCAATAATAATAATAATAATAGTTACTACATGCTACTAGGGTTGTGTCAATGACGCTAAAAAAAAAAAACTGAAGACCAAATTATTGCTGAAGATTAGGGGAGAACACCTGGATTCCACAGGTAGTGTCATCAGAAAGCTAAATTCATAAAACATTCTTCTTCCCCCTTCCCTCTTCCTCTTTCCAGGCCTTCTAGAAACCTGGTAACCAGTGTCTACTGTCACTGATGTGGCCAGAGGAAGTAACACATCACAAGGAATGGATGGGAGAGGGAAGCTTTGTCTTCCCTCACAAGGAACAAAAACAGCCCATTATTCAAAGTCTCTTCTAGGAAAAAAAAAAAATCTCTGCAGAAAAAGTTGACCATATTGAGCAGAAGATGTTGTAGTTTCCATGGCAATTAATGGTGTTAAGTGCACTTCATAACTCAAAGGTCTCTCGTGAGGATGAAGGAGGAGAAGGGAGAAAGGTGTATGTGGGATTTTAAAAATAGTATTTGAAGACTTTTTCCCCCTGAAAATCCTTTTACTGCCTTTATGGGACAGAAGTTTAATTTTGAATGCTTGGGAAGATGTGCAAAATGACTTTAAGGATGAAATATAGATATAGTTGAGATGCCCAAAATAGACTTTCCCCAAAGAAGTAGAGGACACTTAGGAAAGAATCTCCATACATTTCCTCTGTGTGGCCAGCAAAATGCTATTCCCTGGCACTAATGGGAATTCTGTAATACTGTGACCCCTGGCCAACAGGGAGGGGTTTGCTCGCTCTAATGCCCAGAACTATGTGAACCTTCAGGAAGGAGAAGTTTGCAGGACCTCTGCTCTAACTCCTGAATCATGTAGGCCACTGAACACTCAGTCAAGCAGTCTTTATTTAGCCAATGGCTTCCCTGTGCCAGGTACCTTGTGGGGGGCTTTGCACAGTATGTAACCTAATTCTGAAGGTAGTTGCAGTATCTTCATTCTGAGGGGCCTAAGCCTCAGAGGAGCTGAGGTCACATGGGGACATTAAGTCAGGCCACTACAAAGCTCCTAACGAGCCAGGTTATCTTGGGCTCTTCTACCTTCCACCAGATGGATGGTCATCCTTGTGTGTTTATAAGGGACCAGAAGACAGGCCATCATAGGGGACAGTGTTTCTCTGCCCCCCTGCAAAGATCTGGCCACAGGCATGGGTTACTCTGTGTGTACTGCCCTTTACCTCAGTTTCCCTCGGTTTCTCCTTCTCCTGTAAAACAGTAGAGGAAAGAACATATAACCTTAAAGCAATGCTCAAGTGCTCTGGAAGTCCAGAAAATTTCTTCATCTGAGTTGTCTTTGGGTTTTAGGAAACCTTCCTGCAGAAGGTACATCTAGTACAGATGCAGAGCATGTAGTCACCAGCAGCACTGTCCTGGGACAGACATGGGTGAAATGCCAGTTCCATCGCTTCCTGGCTGGGAGCCCTTCAGAATGTTCACATATTTCTGTTGCTGTAGAATAAATTATTAACAGTTGCATTGCAATACTGTTGTGAGGAATAGGGATGATGAAGGTAAACTCCCAGCACAGGGTCTGGAACTGCTGGGTCCTCAATAAGCAGTGTCTGTGGGTGAAGACACTTTCTGCAGTCGGAAAGGGAAGGCTCCGCCTCCAGGTCACTGCACAAGGCTTGGAATCAGTACATTTTTCTTCTTCTTCTTCTTCTTCTTTTTTTTTTTTTTTTTTTTTTTTTTTTTTTGAGACAGAGTCTTGCTCTTTTGCCCAGACTGGAATGCAATGGCACGATCTCGGCTCACTGCAATCTTCACCTTTCAGATTCAAGCGATTCTCCTGCCTCAACCTCCAGAGTGGCTAGGATCACAAGCACCTGCCACCATGCCCAGCTAATTCTTGTATTTTTAGTAGAGACAGAGTTTCGCCATTGTTGATCAGGCTGGTCTCGAACTCCTGACCTCAGGTAATCCATCCACCTCAGCCTCCCAAAGTGCTGGGATTACAGGCGTGAGCCACTGCACCTGGCCAGCACGTTCTTATACACTGAATTCCATCTGTCCTGTCCTTAACTGTCTCAGCTTTAGACCTGGGATATTCTGCAATTCCTTCTAGAAAAGAAGCCTTATCGTTTTTTGTTCTTTTTTGTGAAAGATAGTATTCATCCAGAAAAGGGCACAACACATACATGTACTGTCTAACAAATAATTGCAAAGCGAACATCATGTCACTACCTCCCGGGGCAAAAATAGAGCACTGATAATATTCCCAAAGCTTTCTTGGGCTCCTCCCAAGAAACAACCGTCTCCCCCTGCCCTCACCTCCACCTCGTAGTGACACCCTTACATCGTGGAGAACCTCATCATTCTTTTCCTTTACTGTCTGGCATCTAAGTATGTGTGACCAGACAATCCAGCTGTTTTGCCTGTTTTCGTTTTTCATACAAATGGAATCATCCAGTACAGAGCTCTCTGTATCTGACTCTCTTTGCTCAATATCATCTTTTTAAGATTCATCCAAATTGTGGGTAGTTCCAGTGTGTTCTTTTGTGATATCCCATTGTCCGGGTATCCGAAGCTATCCGTTCTACTGTTGAGAGGGGTTTGGGTTGTTCCTAGTGCTTAACCGTTACAAACAATGGCGCTATGCACATTTTTGTACAAGTCTTCTGGGAATGCTGATCTGTTGGGTGTATACCTAAGATAGGAATTACAGGTTCATAGGCCTGGTATCTCCAGCTTTACTAGATAATGCCAAATTATTTTCCAAAGTTTGTTGACCTGTCTTTTCATTAATTTATGCTGAAGGGAAACAGCTCGGCCAGTCTGGTCTCGGGAGGCCCCAGTTACCTCATCTATAAAATCTGAGAAATAAGTTATATCTCAAGGTTTTATAAAGATGGAGTGAAATGACATTGATGTGCTTAGCATATGTCTAGCACAGAGCAGGGTCTTAATAACAGCTAACATGTATTGAGGACTCTATAAATGGAGGCCATGTTTCTGGCACCCTCATTTACCCTTTCAGTGCATATGTCCTGGAATTTCAGCCTGAAATTGTATGAGGATGTTACCTCTTGCACTGCTTGTCTTTCTCTCTCTCTCTTTTTCTCTCTCACTTACTCTCTCTTTTACATTTAGGATCTCCTGTTCTGCTTTTCCTTTCTTTTTGAGACAGAGTGTCTCTCTGTCACCCAGGCTAGAGTGCAGTGGTGCAGTCTCGGTTCACCACAAACTCTGCTTCCCAGGTTCAAGCGATTCTCCTGTCTCAGCCTCCCAAGTAGCTGAGATTACAGGTGCTTGCCACCATGCCTGGCTGATTTTTGTATTTTTAGTAGAGACGGGGTTTCACCAAGTTGTCCAGGCTGGTCTCGAACTACTGACCTCAGTTGATCCACCCGCCTCAGCCTCCCAAAGTGCTGGGATTACAGATGTGAGCGACTGCACCCAGCCATGGCTTTTCTTTTTCTGTCTTCCTTTCTTTTTCTATAAAGACTTATATGCTATGTACTTTTCATGTGACATCTCATTTAACCTTTGTAAAATGCCGTGATGTTGGTTTCATTATTATCCCTGCTTTGCAGGTAAAGAAACTAAGGCACAGAGAAGGAAAGTGACAGTCTGAGGTTCCCCAGTTAGTACATGGTGGAGCCAGGGCTGATATACGCTCACTCTTCCCTCCATGGAGATCACCCAGGCAGGATTCTACATGAAGGAATGTATTTTGATGCTGGCTAATGCCCTGTTGACAACTGCACACTGATCCACCTCCTAGTTCGGGTTTTGTTACTGTAATCTGGGCTCTTACAACATATGAAGTTGCTTCCTTCAGTACGAGAAGAAAGATAGGGAGACTGAGAAACTTTGTCAAGTCAATCAGTCAGTCGAACATGCAGGGGTTGCAGGGCTTCTGCACCTCTCAGAGGCTTCCCCATGCAGGATGGAGACTCTGGAGATAAGGCGTGCTTATGTCCAGTCAGCTCAGAAGACTCAGTCCCATAGGAGAGCACCATGGCCATAAGCAGCCGGTGTACACAGAGCTGGCTTTCTATGCTCAGTGACAGAAATAAAGGGCTGTGAAGTTTAGAGCCCTTCTTCCTGGAGAAATCAAGAAGGCTTTCCGAAGAAGGTGACCTCTAATTCCTTACTTTCTTAGCTACCTTCTCCTGTTAGAGGGTGAGCCCACCATTAAAGGATTTTTTACCCACACAGCCTCTTTGGGCCCTGTCTTCCTTCACCCTGGGGGTCTCTGGTTGTTTAAGAAAACCCTGAGTAAAAATTTCACCCCTTGCCCTGAGTCTTTTCCCCGTCTTCCTCCTACCTCTATAGCTAGTCTGCTGTGGATACAGGCTTGTGAAAGAGATGACTGTTTGTTTTATAACAGGAGCTTAACATGATTCATTTCACATTCCCCAAGGACTTTTGTAAGTTTGGACTGAGTCATAATATATTTTTTTATTAAACTCCAAGACCCAACAAGCAAGAAGCTCTGTTCAACAACATAATATAACTGATGTACTGCAAGCGGCTTTTTTATGGGTGAGTCCTCAAGCTGCTTCAGAAATTCTCTGGCCTCTCCTATCACCACCTGGTTCTGGAGAGAGATTAAAAGGGCTTTGGAGAGTTGTCATACCATCCCCCCACCACACAGACAGACACAGACACACACACACACACACACACACACACACGTGCGCGCGCACGCACATGGCCCTATCCCTCCTAATGCCACATCCAAAAGATGAGGGTCTCAGGACAAGAACAATCTCACTTCCAGACCCTCTCAAGAACAAGGCCCTGACTTCTTCTTCAGAACACAGAAAGGCCGAAGCAGCAGCATTGGAGCAGGCGGAGAACTGCCCCCGCCCACCTTGGCAGAGCTACAGTCTAGTAAGGCAATGATTCTTGGAGAGTGTGTCTCAAGCCGGGAGCATTAGCCTCACCTGGAACTTTTATAAAATGCAGGTTCTCAGCCCCATCCAACACCTTCTGAGTCACAGTCTGGGGATGAAACCCAGTGTGTCTTCTAAGGGGCTCTCCAGAGTGATTCCAATGCTTGCTAAGGTTTGAGGACCACTGGCAAAAGGGCTTGCTCAATGGACAGTCCTGGGACCGGCAGCATCAGCATCCTGGGAGCTTGTTGGAAATGCAGACTCTCAGGCTCCACCCCAGGCCTGCTGGATCACAGTCTGCGTTTTCACAAGACCCCCAGTTGAATCTCACCCACATTAAGTTTGAGGAACACTGAGTAGGCCACCACGGGACATGGGCCCCCGCTGGTCCTGAGTTGAGTCCTTGCCCTGCCTCTCAGCTGCCGCCTGCTCTTGGCTGGCACAGGACTTCCCTGAGCCTCAGCGTCTTGGTTAGCGCCCTGCATTCATGCATGGGAAGTCTCTGCTCTCCTGCTTGAACAGAATGCCTCCCACAGTCCCGGCTCCACAGGAGGCTCTCGGTCCTGCCTTTCCCTGGTGTGCGGTGACACTGGCCCACCCTGGAGACAGCGGCTCTGTTCTTGCAGCCCTCCCTTCTCTCGTGTTTCTGTTTTCTTCTCATAATTCAATATCCCCTGCAGCGTTTTGTTGTCATTCTTCGTTTTACTCTCGGAAAGGCTCACAGGTTTTCCCCTTTGAAGTTTTTTTTTTTTTTTTTTTTTTTTTTTGGCTTATATTCAGCATTGCCCTCTGATTGGGGCACATCCAGTGACTTTGTAGAACAAATTCAGAAAGACAGTTGCTCCGGTGCCGTTCAAAATGGACCGCAAAATCCACTGTGCTGGGATGGGAGCGAGTACAATAAGACATCCCATGCACACGGTGGTGCCTCACGAAAGGAGAAAACAGAGCACCTGGAGTCTGATAAATGACTGAAAAGGGCTAAAGATGATCCCTGAAATGCAGACACCTCTTCCCCGCTTCCCTGCCTCCTATTATGTCATGAATCTGTGATGGGAACAGGAGCACACAGGGCCCCCTCAGTGCCCCCAGATGAAAGGCACTGAACCCAGGAACAAAAAGGGGATGCCAGATGAGCGGAGGGGAGGGGGAAAAGGGATGGAAATCCGCTGGTCCTTCCTGGAGCTACCAAGGGGAGCTAGAGGAATGGAACCCCTCCTAGCCCCCAGGCACCAGGCAAGGGGTGAATTCCCTTTCCAGGGGACAGAGTTTAAAAATGCATCAGGTCAAGGCCTGGCCTGTAGGCAGGGGCCCCTTACACACTGCGGAAGGGGCAGATTTGGGAACTACAGTTTGGCCATAAGACTCAAGAGCCTCAGAAAAGTCTGCAGGCCTCGACCCAGTAATTCTGCTTCTGGGAATCTGTCCTAAGAAAATAATATGAAATGCAGACAAAAATGAATCCACACGGGCGTTGACTGCAGCTTTATTTATGTGAGTGAAATATTGGAAACCAATGAATGTTCCACTTTAGGGAATTGGTTGGGTAAATTATGGTTCATTCATAGAATGGAATATTTTGTAGCCGTTAAAAATGATGTTTACAGAGCTTTCAATGACATGGGGAAATGCTTATGGTATGCTGATGGTGCCTTTTGCAAATGTAAAATCACACACAGTCTGATCTCAGCCATGTAAAACAATTACAGAAAAATAACAGGAAGGAAACACACACACACACACACACAAACTGTTAACGGTAGTTGTCTCTGACTGGTGGGATTGGGGATGATTTTTCTTCTTTTCTTTCCACCTTTCCAGGTTTTTTTTATTTTTTATTTATTTATTTATTTTTCTATATTTGGAAACTACTGGTCATTAACATTGGGTATTTATTTAAGCCTCAGGGCAATGAAGGAAAAAGCATCACCATTAATCTGAGGCCTGGTGAGGGATATGACAGCTGTTTTTCCCTCCTGAACATGAATTGCTTTTGAAATCAGAGAAAACATTAAATAAACATTATTTACCAAATTAAAATCAAATCAAAATAAATAAATAAAGCATCTGAGCCCCTGTCGAGGAAGGCCTCTGCTCTTAAAAGAAGCAATTGCCTGTTTCCAGCTTATCATTTTTCAGGGATCTTAAAAAACCAGCCACTGTGAAATTGACTTCTAACTGATCTTAATTGAGATGGGGCCCAAATGCAAGGATCAAAAATGACATTCGGGCTGGTTGCCTTATGGCTGGGCTGCCAAAGAGGCTCTGCACAATCCCAGGTCACAGAGGAGTTAGCTGGAGTGACTTCTCAATTCCAGATTCCACCTGCCACCTTCCATATGAGACCCCAGGGTCCTGCCACCCCCTTGCTGGTTTTTTGCCAGCTCAGGGATGAGTAGGGGTTGATTTTACACTATCTGGGCCTGTGGGGATTCTTAAGGCTGTTGGCTGAGCACTCCTTCCTTAACCATACCAACCTCCGCCCCACCACGCACATGCTCACACACACACACACACACTTACATGTGCACACGCCATCAGTGATTCTGTCCCTCTGCACAAATGCATGCAGTGTGTAGTGACAGGCTATAATGAGTGGGCACCATGCTAAGTCCCTAAAGTGCATTACCTTGTGTAATTCTCATGATGACTCTGTGATTTAAGTATTATCAAGGCTCACTTTAGAGTGTGACGAACTTAATTAAACATTCCTCTTCTGCTGGCATGTGCAACTCCTGTGATTTCAGGAGTGAGCCTGTTGGTCTCATTGGAGTCTCCTCTAACTTTGGAGTGACCGATTATCTTAATGTTAAAAGCCAGCCATGCAGGCCCCAACACTCAGGCTGCGGGATGCTGAGGCCCTCCCACTCTCTCCACGTCTCACTGCCAGCCGTCCCTGCTTGCCACCTTGCTGCTGGGCCCTCCTTTCCCGTCTTCCTCCTTTTAGTTTCCCGCCCCCACACACAAAACCCCTCTTCCAGCAGTCGACTGTCAGATTAATTCATTGCTTTCTTAGATAGAACAATATAACTCTTCTTTGTCTAAACCCAGGAGGCCTTCCCTTTCATATCCAAACAAACTCATCGTGGTATTTTTCCTTGAAAAAAAAAAAAAGAGTGCTTTCTCAAAGATACACGCTGCCTTCTTTTCAAGCCAGCCAGCATCACTATGGCCAGCATTTTAAAATCACTTCTTGTGTGTGCTTATTGCTCTGTATGCTGCAAAATAAATACAGCGTTGGAAGACTTCTAATATTAAAATGAAGAGAAATAATATGTGAAAAAAGAAATAAAACAACTGATGTGAGTTAAAGTTGCACCAATCAAGATGCTGTGCTGCTCTAACACATTTGAAAATCTCCACAAGATAGGTGATTTTCCAGGAAAATGTAAGCTACTCCAGCTGATTCCCCAAAAAAGTAGAAAAACTTGAAAGAAAAAAGATTCTATGCAAAGGACACATTGAGAAAGGTTTTAATGATATCATTTATTTTTATAAGATCTCAGGTTTTGATGATTTAATGCTGAAACTTTCCAGGTAGCAAGAAACATAAGATTCCCATGCTTGTATAGCAGACAAGTTTGGGGTCAGATGGCTGGAACTGAAATCCTGGTTTACCATTTACTAGTAAATAGTTACTAGTAAACCAGTTTACCATTTACTAGTTGTATGACCTTGCATGAGTGACTTAATCTCTCTGAATTTCAAATTCCATAGAAATTCAGCCAAGGAAGTAGTCACAATGAGACAGCATAATCCTGGTGGGCTTTCTGGAGGAGGTAGCCTTTGATGGATTTGATTTATTGGCAGTGGTTACCAGTAGTCTTTCCACATTCTTGCCCAGACCCGTTAAAAATCAAAAGATGGACTTGTAAGTTGCCCAACCAATGTTAGGGTACAGTCTGTGTCATGAAAGTGCCAAGGATCCACCAGTCCCATTGTTGCTTCTTGACTAGGCATAGGAGCACTAAACTCTACATGCAACAGTCATTCAATCCTCATAATGAGCCTATGATGTAGGTGCAGTTACCACCCTCCTGAGGGATGAGGAAACCAAGCTAAAGCCAGTCACAGAGAGTGCCTCATCCAGGGTCACACAGCTAGCTATTAAATACTAAAGCCAGAATCGGAACTCAGGCAGCCTGCCTCTAAGCACTTTACCACCATAGTTTTCTGTGACAAGTGCCTTGCATTCAGAAAGGCTTTGATAATTGGCAGTATAATGTCACATATGTCTGCTTATTTGATCACTGCAACAATCAGCTGTTCTTATCTTTCAAAGAACGAAACAGGCTGGAGAGTTCTGAAGTGACTTACCCAATCATGTGGTCCCTTAGCTCTGGGTGTGGTCCTTCCTATCTTCATACCTGAGCACCCGAGCCTCGGTTTCATTCCTGGGATGGGGTAATGATGCTTAGCCCTGAGGGCTAGGATGAGAATGTGGAAATGTGGAACACTCCACAGAGTGCCCCAGGAGTAGTAGCTGCTGAATGAATGTCAGCGATTAGTGATTATTAGTAGCAAATAACTGTTAGGTTTCTTTTGTCCTTCTTGAACACAGGGATACATGTCTTCCATTTCTCTGTGATGCACCATCCCTATCAATGCACCGTCATCCCAGAGTTAATGAATGATGGTGCACTGGACAGAGCATGGGCCCTCGAGTTAATGCATCTGAGTCTCTGCCATCTCCTAAGTTGGTCCCACACTCTGCAATTAGCCTTCCTGAACCTCAGTTCATCTCATCTATAAAATGAGGGTAACACCTGCCTCACAAGATACTTGGGAGGATTAAATGAGCCAAGGTATTTTGGAAGTGTCTGACTCAGAATATGTAGCAGCAAATATGACTTCCTTTTCCTTCTGGTTGTATTTTTTGTGGATGAGAGACATATTTTTGATAAAAAGCATATTGCTTCCTGTCGTGTTTCTTCAGTAGGACTTTTCAAGACTGGTTTGATGAGAAAGTGTTAACTGAGCATATTCTGTGAGCACAAGCTTATGTGGAGATGCAGAGGAAACATTAAATGTGGCCCCACCTAGAGGGCCCTGTGATGTTTTCACCTGTGGCTTGATGGGATCAGGTCCTTCTGCAACCAGAGCTGTCTCTGCAGACAGAGCTCAACTTGCAGCACCTAATTCTTTTGGTTTGTTTGTTTTTTTGAGACAGAGTCTTGCTCTGTCACCCAGACTGGACTGCAGTGGCACGATCTTGGCTCACTGCAGTCTCTGCCTCCCAGGTTCAAGCAGTTCTCCTGCCTCAGCCTTCTGAATAGCTGGAATTATAGTCGTGCGCCACAACACCTAATTTTTATATTTGGGGGGAAAATGGGGTTTCAGCACAATAGCCAGGCTGGTCTCGAACTTCTGACCTATGGTGATCTGTCTACCTCAGCCTCACAAAGTTTTGGATTATAGGTGTGAGCCACTGTGCTCGGCCTCCATCTAATTCTTGAGTCCTGTATTAGTCTGGGTTCTCCAGAAAAACAGAACCAATAGGAGAGATAGATAACAGATACATATATGTATGTATGTGTGTGTGTGTTTATGTGTGTGTGTGTGAAGACAGAGACAGAGAGAGATTGATTTATTATGAAGATTTGACAATTATGGGGGCTTGGAGGACCCAGAGGACCCATGACCTGCCACCTTCCAGGAGGTCCAGGAAAGCCAGTAGTATTTGTCCAAACCCTAAGGCCCAAGAACCAGGGGAGCCAGTGGAATAAGTCCCAGTTTGAGTCTGAAGGCCTGAGGACCAGGAGTTCTCATGTCCAACGGCAGGAGGAGATGTATCTCCCAGCTCAAGCACTGAGCAAATTCACCCTCCCTCTGCCTTTTTGTTCTATTCAGGTCCTCAAGGGATCGGAGTGCTGCCCACATGCATTGGTAAGGGCGGTCTTTTCTCCGTCCACACATTCAAATGCCAATCTCTTCCAGAAACACCCTCACGGACACAACCAGAAATAATGTTTTACCAGGTATCTGGGCATTCCTCAGCCCCATCAAGTGGACACATGAAATTAACCCTCACAGGTCCCATCCCCCTGGGCCCCCAAGTCTAGGACAGCTAGACAAGTCAAGGAAGGCCTTCCTTACAGGTAAATAGAGAAATACAATTCAGACAGCACTCCCAAACTGTGAGTGCATATTAATCTGCAGGGACTAAAATCATAACATAATTAGTACAGCAGTGCTCCCAGCTTAATTGAAAATGCTGCATATGAGGGGCAGTTAATGAGAAATGCAAGGTTTGATGATTCAGAACTGCTGAGATTTAGCGGTTTGGTGGCTGTAGCGAGGACGTGTTGGGCTTTTTTTTCCTTTGCTATTCTCTTTATACATCTGGACAGGAAGGGGGCTGAAAGGAGTTACTAACAGTGCGTATGGTTAAAGAACTTTGATTATCTGGAAGTCCCTCAGCTATTTGGAATGCAGCAGAGAGTCAGCCAAGCAGGAAACGAAAAACAGCCTCTGAGCCGACAAAACACATTTCAATTTGGCCATGCACTGCAGTCTTCAGATTTTTCTGATAAGAAATCCTCTCAACCCACACTCGCAACCAATTTGTTTATGCTTACTTTATTTTTTAATTTTTAATTTTTATTTTTTGAGATGGAGTTTTGCTCTGTCGCCCAGGCTAGAGTGCAATGGCGCGATTTCGGCTCACTGCAACTTCTGCCTCCTGGGTTCAAGTGATTCTACTGCCTCAGCCTCCCTAGCAGTTGGGACTACAGGCACGCACCACCATGCCCAGCTAATATTTGTATTTTTAGTAGAGACAGGGTTTCGCCATGTCTCGAACTCCTGACCTCAAGTGATCTGCCTGCCTCAACCTCTCAAAGGGCTGGGATTACAGGCTTGAGCCACCGCTCCAGGCCCTGTGCTTACTTTATACCAGAATTCAATAAGCCGGGTGGTCTGATTTCCCAGGCATCAGCAGAACCGCAGCAGTACATCAGGACAGTCTGTGGTGGGTGGGGCCTCCGAGGGAGCTTGTCTCTCCACCCTGTCTTAGTTCAGTCATCCAGCCAGTACAGGTCTTCAAGGCACAAAGTATGTTTGGGGGATCGGGGAGATAAAGACACATGAAAAATTTCTTCTCTTTAAGGAGCTTACAGTGTTGGGACAGACGGATGTTGGCTCAGTCAAGGTTCTTAGTTTCAGACAACAGAGTCTATTCTGGCTAGTTTAAACAGAAAAGGATTTAATACAGGATATTAGGTGGCCTGCAAACCTTTCAGGAATGCCAGGGACTGAAGCTTGGCTGCCACAGAACTAGAGAAGTATGCTGCATGGCATAGGGCTCTTTTAATGGAATCCCCTTTGTCTCACTCGTTGGGACTCAACATTCCAAGAACTAGGCAGCAGAGCCTACGCCACAGCTGTCCAGATAAACAAACACCTCCACCACTGTGCACCGAGCATCGTCAACACCTCCTGTGACAACATCCGCCCTCTACAATCCTGTGGGTGCGTTTGCTCTGTGGAACGTGGGTCTGGCCGCAAGGGAGTCAGTGTATTGTTTCCAGCTGTCTAGCCTTGTGGAAAAGACGGCGCACTGGAAAGAGGTTGAAGTGGGTGTTGAAAAAGCCGGTATTTGGTATCTGCTACAGATGTAGCCAGATAATGAGAGTCCAGTGAGCCAAGTCCTGCTGCAGGCCCGTGTTCCGAGGGCTCGCTCACTGTCCGACGCAAGCACAACAAAGGGAATACAAAGTGATACCGGAGTGCTGACAGTCAGGGAGAAGAGCATAGCGCGAGCAAGAGGAAGGCAGAAACTTCAAAAGCATGAAATGATGCCGGGGCCATTTCATTTAGGAGCAAATAACCCTGCAGAAGGGAGTAGTCACAAAGGGCAGCAGCGTAAGAGAGCAGAGTGAAAAGAATAGCCGAGCGTGATCGGTAGCCATCAAGGGAAGTTGAGGTTGCATTCAGGAGACTTCGACTAGAGGGCAGGAACGGCTCTAACAGGCTTCTGAAGGATTTCCACAAGTAACGAGGTGCATTTTCGCTTTACTATTTGTGCTACAGGACTGAGACGTGGCAATCTGGGGACTTGTGTACTTTGTGTTATTACTGATTATACACCTTTGTTCTATATGGTGTCAGGTAACGGAGGGTTTGTGGTAGCGTCAGAGGCCTGACTCTGACTCCCCAGATGAGTACCCTGTGAGTCAGAGGCTGTGAATCCCGAGTATCCTCCCTACAGGAATCAAGTCTCCTGAAAACAGAATTGCAGACACTTTGGGAAGAGGAGCCCATTGCTTACAGGGCGGCAGCAGCTTTCTCCTATGCATTGTATGAATGCAAAGAAGGAAGAGCTTGAACTTCAGGCATCAGGGCACAAAGGAATCTAACTAAACAGGCAAACAGGTTCAGCTGGGGAAAAAAAAAATGTCCTCATTCTTACCAGAGTTCAGATAAATCTAGGAAAGCTAAAAAAAAAAACAAAGTGGAAGCAGGCCTGAAGGAGGGAGTGTTTGTTATAAGGAAAAGAGCTATTTCTGTAGAGCCACAGACCAGTAATCAGTTTTTGAACCTGACAAGCTTGAACTACATTTAAGCCCTTGTCCAACTATTTATAGTCATATATTGATGTATTTATAGCTATATGGAGGCTGGCACTACTGCCTGTTTTCTTGTCCCCTGGTCTAGCTTTTACTTCCCCTTTCTCTGCCTTCCCAGACTTTTCTGTTCCATTTGATCAATCATTAAGAGGATTCTTGTTAACAATGCTAACTATGATCATTTGTGTTACTCCAAAAGTCCCAGCTTCCCTATCTTGAGCACCTCCCCTGTGTCAGGCTGCATGACAAGCAAAGAGAGCAGCAGGAACTTCATCTACCCCAGATCTCAGCCCTGCATCTCTCCCTTTGGACTCTACAGGGGGGCCACCCTGTCTCTCAGAATTTAATTTGAATGCTTGTCAGGGAGACTTCCGATAGGATTTTCTTTTTTAGTCTTCCCCTTTTGATAATTTAACAGGGCCCTGTGGCTTCACTGAGCCCAATGCCAGATATTTGGTTTCTGGAAAGCTGAATGCTTCAGTATGTATTTTCTTCTTACCTTGCCAGACTCCCCAGGCCAGCTGCCCTGCATCCAGGGAAACAGCCCGATGCGGGCCCACAGTAAGGACACAGGAAAAGTATTCATGGGTGCACTGTTTGTTTTCCTAAGGAAAGCACCAGCGTTGGGAAATAAACCCACCTCCATTCCCACGTAGCAATTATGTGTGCAATTACAGTTCCAGCAGGTGTCACTTAAAAGGGTGAAGCCCATTAAGTGTTTAAATGAGAAAGCAGAAAGGAGCCTCTGAGAACTCCCAGGAAAGCCACTCTGCAGGGGTAGAAGAATCAAGCACCCGGGACGTTCCCTGAACATTTCCATGCACTCCCACCCACCCACCTACCATGCTTTTCCGTAAGTGATCTCATCCCAGCCTGAGGGCAGCCCTTGGTACAGAGGTTAACAGGCCCTGTGTGAGCTAATGGAGAAATTGAGCACAGCCCCATGCAGTGAGTTGCCTGAAGCCTCTTAGCCAGAAAGAACTGACATAAGATGCACATGCCTATACAAGAATGCATGCCAATATCATTCATCACGTCAAGTCCATAGGGCCAAACCTTCCCTTAGCTTGTTCTCTTGCTTTCAGGGTGCCCAGCACATATCATATACCCAATAAGTACTTGACAGGCTTCTTTAGAATAATTTTCTCCCCATTGTTCAAATGATGAATGAAGCCTTCAGAGGAAAAGAAGGTCAAAGGGAAGAAAGTGCTAGGCATATGCAAGCTTATTGCAGTTAACATTTACGGTAGAAAATGGGCTTTATTGCCCTCATTTTATAGATATGGAAACAAGTCTCAGAGAAGTGAAGGGACTTGTCAAAGGCTACTTGGCTATTGAGTAGCAAACACCGTGTTTGAACCCAAGTCTGCCTGACTCCAAATTCTGCGCTCTTTGCACTCCATTGAACAAACTCCCTTGGAATCCATCACACTGCAGAGATAATGCATGCATCCCCTCACACAGCCATGTGGGAGGTGAGTTCCGGGATGTCACCCTTTAGTACAGACTATTGAAAGGGCCTCTTCCTTTTCGCTCATTGGAAAGATCCAGACCCTGGCTGAGTCAGAAGAGCCTTCTATTTGCTGGAATCATGTAAACCCTATTTCTGAGCCATCTTAACCAAGGTTTGCCCACTGAAAGTTCACAAAGGGTCACCTGGAGGTGGGGTAGGAATAGGTACCGGGACTCTATTGGCCCACAGGGCTGCTTTGTTGCTGATAAAACCCCAACCGGTGATCTCCTCTCCCCATTTACAACCCCCCCCCATGTGCCTTGCCCCGCCCAACTTCCCCCCCCCACCCCAACACCAGTATGAAGTGCTAACACCTGGGTCCCTGTCTCCCTGTCTTGCCTTAAGTGCTCCACATTCTGCTCCATCTAGAAACCAGGGGTCAGCCTCAGGCACAGCTCTCTCACCCTTTCTGTGCCATCACTTACCAGGTTCTTTTAAGTTCATCTACCATCATCACTCAAGTCCCCTCCTCCTTTCCGTACCCCTGCCTTTTCCACAGTCTAGACCTTTGTGACAGCCTCCTCACTGGTCTTCATAGCTCCCTTTCTGCCCCCATCTTCTGTATATTTATGGATGAGCTTTGTCAAACATTCTTTTTAACCATCCAGCCAGCCACCCAAACTTTCATCCATCCAAGAAACGTTTACTGAATATATGCATATTTGCTGTGTGTCAGAGTTCATGCTAGTCTCGAGATGCAGAGTTGGATAAGAAATGGACCAGTCTGTAGTGGTGGAGAGAGATAAGCAAGTAAATAACATTGTATGAGAAGGGAAACCCACGGCATGGTGTCTGACTCAGCAGAGGCTTCTAGAGGGGCTGGCATGGGTCAGGGCAACTGTGCATATACAAAGGCTTGACCCTGCATTGCCCATGTCAGGAGCTAAAAATGCCCAACAAGGCTACACAGAAAGGTGGTTGTTGGGAAGGCAGAGACCAAACCATGAGATGCCTTGCTCTGTGAGTCTGGAGTTTCATCTGTTGGCAATGGTATGCCCCGGACACTTTTAACTTAAGGGGGTGCTATGGGCAGAGAGCTCTAAACCATTCCACTCTCCTGACCTCAGTTGGGTCTTCCGGTGAACTTTTGCCCAGGTTCCAACCTCCAACCAGGTCACTGATTCACCTCCTTTTCTGGATGACTGAGGGATCTATTCGAACAGCAATTTTATTCTCCCAGACATTGCTCATCCACAAGAGTTCCAGATCACCTTTGGAGAAATTCCTTTATATTCTCCCTCTGTTCTGGACACAATGTGTCTTGAATATGAGCACAATTCCGTGGTGCCTGTTGAGTGTGTAGATGACGAGTTGTTTTGGGATGCGCTCAGCAGCTCCTTCCTCACCACATCTGCCCATCATCCTGGAGCGCCTGGTAGGAGCAGATAATAAACGGGCCAGCTGCCACCTCCTCCTTTTCTAATCATCTGTCAAAGAAATGTAAAACTCACTCGCTGTCACTGCTGACTGCAGATGGGGTCAGTGCATGTTGGGTTCGGCAGTATGGAAGAGGAGGGCACAGGCTGGGTTTCTGCACCTGAAGGCTCTGCCCCAGCTTGCTCTCTTGGCCTCACCCTGCGCTTTCTTCATGCCTCCTCTTAGCCTCTGTGCTACCTGAAACAGTCCTTGCCTGCTTCACTTCAGGGCCCCTTACACATTACTGACACCACAGATAGCATGACCCAGAACCCTGAAAAACCAGGTTGGAGCCCTTGGCTCTATGACCTTGGACCAGTAACTTCCCAGTAACTTCCCCTCTTGGGGTATTGGGGTTTTGTTTGTTTTGCTTGCTTTTTTTTTTTTTCCAGACAGTCTCACGCTGTTGCTCAAACTGGAGTGCAGTGGCATGATCTTGGCTCACTGCCGTCTCCACCTCCTGGGTTCAAGCAATTCTCCTGCCTCAGCTTCCCAAGTAGCTGGGATTGAAAGCATGTGCCACCATGCCCGGGTTATTTTTATATTTTTAGTAGAGACGGGGTTTCACCATGTTGGCCAGGCTGGTCTCGAATTCCTGACCGCACGTGATCTGCCTGCCTCAGCCTCCCCAAGTGCTGGGATTATAGGCGTGAGCCACCACGCCCAGCCCCCTCTTGGAGTATTCATTTTCACATTCAATTGCACTCAGGGCTAATACTCCATGCCTAACTCAGGCTTCTGAGCTGGGAGAATCAAATGAGTTAGCAGGTGAGGAAGATTTACAATTGTCACAAATTGTCACAACTGCTCCGAGGGTAGGTATCATGATCCATATTTGACAGATAAGGACATGGGAAGCTAAGAGTTGTTGAATAACTTGCTCGAGGTCACACAGCCAGAAAGTAGATGCCCTGGATGTAAGCCCCCTGTTGCTGAGGATCATGTCTGACTATTTTATCCAGAATGCCTGAAGTCATGGCGGGTATATAATAGGTGGTAAATAAGTACTCTTCATTGACTGCCTTCAATGCAGTGACCTTTCCCCATCATCTCAGCCCATTAAATTTTTTTTAAATGACGAATTTAGGTATAATGGCATTTTATTTTTTCTCTAATTTGTATTTCTTTGATTACTAGAGAAACTGAACATTTATTCCATGTGTGCATTCTCTTAACATACTTCTTGCATAACCCAGCCATGTCTGTTTGCAATTTATTTCCTGTGGTCTTGAATTTTTTCCCTCATTGGTTTGCACCAGAGCTTTATTGGATATTAACCCTCTTCTATCTTCCATGCTACAAATGTTTTTCCAGTTCAATATCCCTTTTACTTTATTTTCTTTCCTTTATGTTACACAGGATTATAAAATAAAATTAATTTCCATTTTTGTTATATTGTCAGCATGAAGAATCCTCAGCCAAGGTTGGAAGTGGATTTCCCCAAGCAACACAGCTTTTCCCCAACCCCAGTTAGTCAGGTGGGCTGAAAGAAGCATGCAAGGTGGACATGCTGTGCAGCCCTCAGCCCGAGGGCTCTTGTGAGGCAGCCAGAAGACAAATCTGTTATACCATAAACATGGGCTTGGCTTATATGTGTTTATTACCATACACAGTTGATTTTGATCTTAGTCTAAAGGCCTGGTAACCTGCCTTTACAGCTCTACCTGGTAGCACTCATCTCCCGCCTGCTGCCTGTCTCCATTGTTATTGGCCAAATGCCACGGGAATCAGAAAACATGAGGCCGCAGGTACTTGCTGCTGATGACAGTAAAAATGCCTTAGATCACACTTTACTTTTATAAAGTGCTTTGCTATTTGTTTTTCAATAGGTCCCCACAATAAGCGTCTAGTAGCGTTGTAAGTAGTAATATTATTTCCATTCTCTGGTGAAGGACCGAAGGCTCAGAGAGGTTGTCCATGCTTCCCAGGCTAGTCACAGGCGGAGGCTGGAGCCCACTCCTTGGGTTTCAGAGCTGCTGCTGTTTCTGCCTTATCAAATGAGTTAATGAGGACAGTTCTTGGAGATGGTCCTGACCACTCAGTAATAGAGCAGGGGCAGTGTTCAAGGTCAGAAGTCTAGTCTAGAAAGACAAGGGCCTTGCCACTTTTCGAAGCTCTTAGATTCTAAACTTCTGGAAAAGACCTTGCTTAATACACCATATGTCTCTTCTAGCCACTTGGAGATACTCCTCCAGGGAGCGTAGGGCGATGTCCTGAAAGAAGGAACAGTGGATAAGGATGACCAGCATGTCCTGAAGGGGTCTTCAAGGTGTTGCTAAAATGCCAGCTTCTCTTAACAGGATCTGTATCTGGTCATTCCTCAAGAAGTTCATAGTCCACCTGAAGAAACAGAAGCATGCCCAAGTAACTGTAAAGGTTGTAGAACCAGCCTGGGAAACATAGCAAGACCCCATCTCTACAAAAAAATAATAACAAAAATAACCATGCATGGTGGTATGCACCTGTAGTTGCACCTACTTGGGAGGCTATGGGAGAGGATCACTTGAGCCTAGGAGTTGAAGGCTGCAGCGAGCTGTGATCACACCACCATACTCCAGCTTGGATGACAGAGCAAGACTTTGTCTCTTAAAAAAAAAATGTAGGAAATGCTCCAGCAATATCACTTGTTCACTCAGCAAATATTAACAATTGAGTTCCTGCCGTGTGCCAAGCACTGTTCTCTCAATGTAGCAATAAACATAATAGACTAATATCTTGAGGCTTCCATTCTGGTAGAGGAGACAAACAGTAAACAAGTTATTGAACATATAATGTCCAGTGCTGACGGGTACGAGGGTGGTAAGCAGGGTGGTCAGGAATGGACAGGAATGTGCCATGTGGCACAGAGAAGACAGGGTTTGATTGCGTTTGGAGTGGTGGATCCAAGAAAGCTCCCAAGAGGAGGCTTTTTGTGCTAGGCTCTGACTTCTGAGTGGAGTTTTCAGTTAGCCAAGGGGAGGAATGGCATTTTTGGCAGAAGAAACAGCAAAAGCATAGACGTGAAGCTACAAAAGGGTATGGGCATGTTTGGAAAATTACAAGCAAATCTGACGTGAAAGATAAAAGAGAAAGAGAATTCAGGACTTGATGCTGGAGAAGTCGGCTGTGGCCAGACTTCAAGGGCTTCATGGTCTTCTGAGGGTGGAGGCTGGCAGAGACTGCACAGATGCTGCCGGACAGCAGAGCACGTCCACCACGGCTGCTCCCTGTGCTTTCGGCCATAGCCCCAGTAGGAGTGCAGTCATGGCTTTTACAACCAAAAAAATGGTTAAAAACGTAAGGGACAGTTCATCCCAAGAGTTCACACCCCCAGCCTTTTCATGAGAAGAATACTAGACAAATTCCAATAGTGGGGCATCCTACAAAAACCTTTCCAGTACTCACCCAAACTGCCAAGGACATCAAAAACAGGGAACATCTAAAAAATTGTCATAGCTCAGAGAAGCCTAAGGACACATGATGAGTAAATGCAGTATATCCTGCATGGATTCTAGAGAGAAAAAGTAGGTAAACACTAAAGGAGTCTGAATAAATTATGGGCTTCAGTTAATAATAATCTATCAATATTGGTTCATTCATTATAACAAATGAACCATACTAATGTAAGGTGTTAATATGGGGAAAACTAGATTTTTAGTATAGCAGAACTCTGTGCTATCATCACAATTTTTCTATAAGCTATAACTGGTTTAAAAATGTTTATTAAACGAGACTTTTTTTTTTAATTAGAAAAAAATGAAGTGAGGGAATATATGTAACCCCCAAATTGTCTTGTTTTTTTCATCTCTGGAAAGGACTGTTTGTTTTCCAACTTGGCTTCTCCCGTGACAAATGTTTTCAGCTTCACCAAGGCAGAAGTAAGCACATGTGTCTGCGTGGGTGGGCACGTGAGGTCTGAGAAGTGGGTGCGGATGGCGAGGTGGCAGCCATGTCTGCACTGGAGTCTCAGCATTGGGTTCCTCTCTGGAACCAAGAGAGGTTTCCTGGGAAGTGAGGCATGCTGCAGCTCATTAACAGCCCTGCTGTTCTGCACCTGGTAGTCCTTTCAGTTCCCTGTCGAGACATTGCTCTGGGACACTTGGGTCAGTCAATAAAAGGCCACCTGTGACAAGGGCATGAGCAGAAGCAAAAGGCAAATGCATCTTGGTCTGGGATTCCAGAGTCCCCTGTTCTGACAGTGGGAAGCTGACCTCTGCTAGGAAGCTGGCTCTCCACCGGAGGGGCCTGCTCCATGGAGAGCTTACAAGTCTTTGTCCCTTCATTTCTAGTGGGCTTTATTTTGACCTTGTCTCTTTCTCAGTCCCAGCCTGTGTCGGTCTGTTAATAGATACTTTTTTTCACATCCAAATTCTTTCTCACTGACAAAGGATGCCCTGTCTCTCAGCAGTCACTAAAATGTCTTCTCATTGTATTCCTGACTCCCTCTTCTCTCAGTAAAGAATGATTTTCCCCACCCACTGGGTTTAGAAGGACCATTGCTATGCTCTACAGTTGTAGATATCGACACAGACAAGACCCAAGTCACATCCCATAAAGATGTCAGTGTGTCACCAATCTACTGACAGGTGTCTTTGTTGGTCTGCCTCAGTTTCATTAGACTCCAGCTTTCCTGCAGTGCCTCAAGACACCCTAACCTGACAAAGCTTTCTGAAGTGTCACAGCCACACTCCTTGGTGTTCACTGACTTACTGATGGCCTTTCCCACATTAGTTTATCAAATGGCAGCAAAAAAAAGCCCATGCAAGCTAACTGGACTTACGGGGAAAAAAAGCAAAAATCTGCTTTTGTATTTCCCAATTCTCCTTCCAGCGTTGCCTCCCCAGCCCCACAGGGGCCCCACCAATCACCCTTTCCTTTTGGGCTTGACTGACTGCAGCGGTCAGTGCTGTAAGGGGCTCTTTATCTTAGCCCAAGCACTGAGAGCCTTTGCACATTCACTGTCCTGGGGGCCACAGAGTGACGCTCCTGCCTGCAGAGTCTTTCTCAGCACCTCTATCAGTCACAGTCCAGGCGGGAAAACAGAATCCACTCTCGACCTTTCCATAGAGAGAACTTAAAGAATTGGTCAAACAGTTGACAAAACAGCTAAGAAGCTAAACAGTACGTGTTTCAGCCCAGAAATCAGCAACGACTATCACCCCTAGGCTGAAGGGACAATGAGAGGAGGTGATAGTCCCAGATCCCAGAAGCTGGGATAATCTAGCAGGAGCTAGAACCATTTTGCAGGGTGACTGTCAAGACCTAAGCCACAGGGGTTATGTGGCCACTGCAGGGACATTGTCGAAGACAAAGCAAGAGGTGGAGATATGCTGGCTGCAGTCTGCTCATCTCCAGTTTTCTGCCAGGGTCTTTCATTAGCCCAGCCTACCCAGAAGCCAGTCAGCAAGGGAACCTGAGAAGCGTAGCTCCCTGCAAAACAGAGCAGAACAGGGCAGCCTGGGGAGTGGCTCTGGGAGCAAACAGACAGGTGACTAGCACAGTGTCCATCCAGCCTGCCCACTCCCACTCACCCACTTCTGCTCAGAGCTGAGTCGGGAAAATCCTGCTCTTTTCTAATTTCTCTGATCAGATGGCTGGCAGCTTGATAAAGCCATCCTGTTTTTATAAGGTCTCCTGGAGAGAATGAATGAGGAAAAATCAAGAGCCTCTTTTACTTTGGGGAGGCGGCAGTGAACTCTACAATCCTCTAGTGATCAAATCTTGCTCAAGAGAATCATCACTGTCTCTAGTCTTTCAGAGAAGAGCCAGGGTCTTGCCTTTTATAGATCTTCAAGGTGTAATGATTCTGTTCATTCATACCATGGTGGCTGTCCCAGAGGCTCAAACATACCTTGAACAATGATCTTCTGCTCTGCAAGACCAAACTCGTAATCCATACCCTGTTATCCAGCCACATTCTGCCTGTGAGGGCCTGTGTTCAATGGTTATTCCAGGAGGCTGGTAAATTGCTTCAGGGGACCTTCAGCTCAAGTCTGAGATGGTTAATCAGTTCCAGCTTGCCTTCCCTCAGAGTGCCCCTCTCCCGCTCTGCTAGCTGGGAGCCCTTGCTGCTGGTATAGCAGCTAGGACAGAGGCGAATGCGGGAAGGAAAAGTCCAAGGACAGAGCAGAAGAAACAAGGGTACCTAAGTTTGTACAGCCAGGAAAATAACATAAAACACAATGAGGGATTTGGCTGGGCTTTTGTGTTTTGTTTCGGAGCATTTCAAGGGGCCAGGCATGCAGTTGTGTTTGGATTGGGAAGAAAGGCATAACTGTGCAGAAGAAAATCCTTTTCAGATTTTATTCTGGCTATTATTGGATTAAAGAAAACACCAGGAGGATCAAACTGTGTGAATGTAGAAGGCTGTTGCAGCCAGACAGGAGGGACCCTGTCTCTGTCTTCTGGGGACATGTTTGAACAGCATTTAGAAGCAGTGGGCCAGTTTGTAAATGCAAACAGGCCCCCTGCTTGCATTGGGCCTGATGGAGCCACCAGTCTGGTCAATTCACCAGTACATGGATCCATTCATATTACTCCTTTTCTTAACTTCAAGGTGATGATCATGATCCTTATTAAATATTAATAACAGTGTTCATTAGGATTCTTGGCTTGAAGTAACAGAACCATCATCTCTCCAAACCATCATAGTTAAAACAGAAAGGACTGGGCATGGTGACTCACGCCTGTAATGCTAGCACTTTGGGAGGCTGAGGCAGATGGATTTCTTGAGCTCAGGAGTTGGAGACCAGCCTGGGCAACATGGTGAAACCTCGTCTCTACTAAAAACACAAAAAAATAGCCAGCATGGTGATGCACACCTATGGCCTTTAGTGGAGACCTTGTCTTTGCAAAGAAAGGAACCAAAAAGGAACCAGCATGGTGGTGCACACCAGCTACTCAAGAGGCTGAGGTGGGAGAATTGCTTGAGCCACAGGAGGCAGAGGCCACAGTGAGCTAAGATCACGCCACTGCACTCCAGTCTAGGAGTCATGGGAGACCCCAGTCTCAAAAAAACCAGAAGGACTTACTACTATCTCGAGAATCAGAAGCAGATGAACCCTCCAGCCAGAGAAAAGGCAGAGATGCAGGAGAATTATGATTGGAACTGTTTAGATTCTGTTAACACTGTTTAGACTTTTTCTGACCCTTTAGGTGGGTGAGCTTTCTTCTCTCACTGCAGACCTGCTTTCCTCACTCTATGGATTTCCTTTGGCTGCTGTTAACAAAGTGCTACAAACTGAGTGGCTTAAACAGTAGAAACATATTGTCTCATAGTTCTAGAGTTTTAAATCTGAGGTCAAGATGCCAGCAGGACCGTGCTCCTCTGAAAGTGCCAGGGAAGAATCTGTCCTGGCCTTTCTCCTGGCTTCTGCTGGTTCCTTGGCTTGGGACAGCATGACCCCCATCTTCACACGGCATCTTCCCTGTGTGTATGTCTGTCTGTGTCCCACCTTTCCCTTTTTTATAAGGACGCTTGTCAGATTAGGGCCTGCCCCAGTGACCTCATTTTAACTTAATTTCCTCTATAAAGACCTTATCTCCAAATAAGGCCCCATTCTGCAGTACCGGGGGTTTGGATTCCAGCATTTTTTTCCTCTTAGAGGTTACATTTCAACCCATAACATCCACATGGCCACCAACAGCTTTCAATTTTTGCATCTTATAATTTGCACTCATAGATACTACATTCTTTCCTCACTTATTGATTTCAGAATGCCCAGGGAAGAATTGGTTCATCTTCGATCAGGTTTTGGTCTCCTCAAGGAAAGGAATGGGATCTGGAACAATGACTAACTCAGCTTTGTGAAGGTACCCAGCCCTGAACCAATCAATGACAGCGAGTGAGGCAGGATTATTTAAGACCATGACAATTGTCATGGGACCCATGAATCTATCAGATCAGCCAGTTCAGACTGGGTACAAATCACCCTCCAAATCATAGAGGATTGATAGCAACAAGGGGTTCATCCCATCTTGCACTCCACATCCTCTGAGGGCAATGGAAATGGTGAGAGGAAAGGGGTTTCTGCTCATCGTAGTCCCCAGGGGCCCAGACTGACAGGCGATCCCAACTGTACTGAAAGAGAGCTCTGGAGGGTCTTGCATTGGCAGTTAAATCTAACACCTGGAAGTGGTACACTTTTCCTCACAACTTACACCACAGTTAGTGACATGACCCTGTCAGGGTGGATATTCTCACCATGTGCCTGGAAAGTTGAGAAACAGAAATAATTAATGCACAGTACCTATTACTGTCACAACCCACTTTGTGGGAGCAGTGGGAAAAGGGGTTTCCAAGAGAGGGGAGATGCTTCACCAGAATATGATGGGATGCTGCCCAGGGAAACTAGTGGACAAGCACTACAGAGGCATCCCAGGTCAAGGAAGGAGCCATGGAAGACAGTGAGGTGTTAAAAACACTGTGGTTTAGCTGGAGCATGTAGGGTCTTTAGTGAGAGTGGCCAGGGACTGGACTGGAAAGGTGGCCAGCCTGGACAGTGAAGAGAACTTCTTGCTCTAGGGAAGAGTTTGAATTTCTTCCCCCCCAGTGACAATAGGGAAGCAATAAGGGCTTCAAGCCTGGAACAGGATGGTGAGGTTTGCATTTTAGAAACAGCACTGGCAGTATAATATGTAGGAAGAAATCAAAGAGCACTAGACCTAGGCAGAGGTCAAGTCACCCCTGGGGCTTAGTGGTGGAATCAGCTAGCCTGATGACTCTTAGGCAAGGAAGTATAATTAGGCTTGCTGGGCACAACAGCAATGGCTTCATGGAAATGTTTGCATCTGAATTGGCTCTTGAAGAATAGAGAAAAGAGGGTCTGGTGGCATTGGAAGGAGGGAAGGCTTTTGCAGGCTTAGGACACAGCTGAGCAGAGGCCTAGAGGTCTGAGACAACGCCGGTGGCTGAAAACTAGAGTTTGTGTTTGTCCTGCACTTTTAAATCCCAAAGTTTTTGATAGTGTGCTTGAAGGGCTTAAAGATGGACATTGGTTAAATAAAAGCAAGTTTCAGAAATTGGATAAACCTCTCCATGGATAACGAAAAGTTCATCAGGCTGCCTTGTAGCACCTGTGGCTGTTTGGGAACTGTTTTCTCCCTGCCAGTGCTCCCCATTAGGCCATCCGTACAGGCACTTCTTGCATATCCTCCAAACACATGATCTTTCTCAGATGAGAGCCTGGTATCTTTTTTTTCTATATTTAATTTTATTTAAGTTCTGGGATACATGTGCAGGATGTGCAGGTTTGTTACACAGGTATATGTGTGGCATGGTGTTTTGCTACTGCTATCAACCAGTCACCTAGGTATTAATCCCCACATGCATTAGCTATTTATCCTGATGCTCTCCCTTCTCCCACTCCCTGAGAGGCCCCAGTGTGTGTTGTTCTCCTCCCTATGACCATGTGCTCTCATTGTTCAGCTCCCAATCTACCCATCTGATGGAGGCCTAATATCGAGAATCTAAAAGCAATTTAAATGTACAAGAAAAAAAACAACCCTATCAAAAAGTGGGCAAAAGATGTGAACAGGTACTTCTCAAAAGAAGACATTTATGCCACCAACAAACATATAAAAAAAAGCTCAACATCACTGATCATTAGATAAATGCAAATCAAAACTCCAATCTCACACCAGTCAGAATGGCAATTAGAAAGTCAAGAACAACAGATACTGGTGAGGCTGTGGAGAAACAGGAACACTTTTACATAGTTGGTGGGAATGTAACTTGATTCAACCATCGTGGAAGACAGTGCGGCAATTCCTCAAGGATCTAGAGCTAGAAATACCATTGGACCCAACAATCCTATGACTGGGAATATACCCAAAGGAAGATAAGTCATTCTGTTATAAAGATACATGCACACGTATGGTTTATTGCAGCACTATTCACAATAGTAGAGACATGGAACCAGCCCAAATGCTCATCAGTGATAGATTGGATAAAGAAAATGTGGTACATATGCACCTGGAATACAATGCAGCCATAAAAACAAACAATATCCTAACCTTTACAGGGACATGGATGGAGCTGGAAGCCATTATCCTCAGCAAACTAACACAGGAACGGAAAACCAAACACCACATGCCCACATTTAGAAGTGAAAACTGGTATCTTTTCTCTTACACTGGTACATCTGCTCCACTTCTTCACCTTGACCCTCTCTCTGACAGACGTCCCCACCATAGTACGGATCCTCAGTCATTTCAAACATAAGACTACACTTGGTTCAGATTTTCACAGCACACCTATTCCTATGAAGGATTCATGAGCCATTCATGAGTTTGCCATGAGTTTTCCATTATGAACGTTGAGAACCACTTGTGTGTTCCCAGAGAAAGAACCACAAGAGAGAACATCGAGTGGAAACCAAGCCAGAAGGCAAGCAGGCTTCTCCCGGCTTTCCTGCCCTGGCAGAGGCAAACAGACACAGCCTCACCAGGGCATGTCCAGAGCTGGCTGGCTTGACCCACAGAGGACCTGTAAAAAAAAAAAAAAAGAAAAAAAAACCTTTTCTGGTATTCGTGAATGAGGACTCTCAGTTAAAAATTCATAGGAAGATTACATAAAACCATCTGCTGCCTTTATTTCCCCTTGTGTGCATTAAAAGTATGCAGCTGCTCACCGCAAAACATTCCATTATACTGTGTGGCTCACGAGCTGCTCTTTGACATTCAGGACAGAGAGGAGGCAAGGTGGGAGGGGAACTGGGGGTGAGCATGCACAGGGATTTCCACCTGGCTCTGAGTGTCTAGAGCAGGGCATTTTAGATTTTTCCACCTAACTGGAGTGCTCTCTGAAGGAGATGCTGTTCTGTGTATACAGCAAAGTTTCTCGGTGAGTTTGTGTGTGGGTGTGTATGTGGGTTTTTTTTCTTTTTAATGTGAAAATTTGTCTTTGAATCCACAAGCAGCAGCTGCAGCTGCCATAATTAAAATGAAATAACCTGCTTCATCCAGTCCTTAGAGAGAAAGGCTTTAAAAAAAATCCATATTCTAAATGGACTCGGGAAGGTGGTAGATCTTCTCTCCCTGTTTACTTGCAACATGTTTTATGGCTTTACTTTTCTCCGGAGTCAGGAGAAGGGTATTAACCTTTACTGAGTGCTTATCCTGATCCCAGCTGGCTTGTCCCAACTACAGAGCCAGCCAGGATTTGAATCCAGTTTTGATGTTTTGTTTCTTTCCCCTCTGCCATGACCCCTTCAGAATGTCTTTGAACTCCAGATCTCTCCACCTGGTCTGATTCTATCCAGAGGCCTGGGAGGATTGGCATTATTAAGATGTTATTGAGAATGTTGGCACATATAATTGGCTTGGACTCAAAACCAAAGCTCTTAGCAGAGGAACAAGGTGAAGTATTTTGTGCTAATAATTTACATGATAATGAGATGGTCTTCAGAAGATTGGATGTGCTCTTAACAGTGTTGCTCTTCAAACCAGTCTGGGAACATAAAAATATCAGAAGAACTGCAGACTCTATCATTTGTACAGATCTCAAAATAAGGTAGCTGAGGTAGAAAGAGACAGCACTATGTGCTAAGAATTGAAGACACAGCCGTCACTGTCTTCAAGGAGCTCCCAGTCTGGTGGAAGAGAAAGTTGCAAAGATGCATAATTATAAGACACTGGTCATAAGAGCTAGCTCAAAGATATGAATAACTTGCTATAGTTTCAGCATTTTCTTCTCCAAAAATTCATTTTTTCAATTGGCAAATTTGTGAGGAGGAGAGCTACCTCTCTAAGAAAGCAACATCCATGATGTTGAACATTTAAGACTAGAAGAAATAATTCTGCATTATGATGTATGTACTAAGGGTCAGGTACTTATTCTCTTTAGTCCATTATTTTCATTCCCATTTAATAATAAGGAAATGTAAAACAAACAAAGAAACAAACTAGGTGGTTTGGCCAACGCTGCATAGCTGTGGACCAGGGGAGTTGTGATTCAGCCCCACTCTGCTTCCAAAACTCCACCTCTTGCCACTGTGACAGGCTTCCTCTCACAGTGAAGGCAAGACCTTCTTCCATGATTTGTCAGACCCTTAATTGTCAAGTATAGAACATACCTATCACTATGTCCCATGTTTAGAATGAGAAGATCTTTTTCTTTTCCTTAAACAAAGTTTTAATAGCAGGCATCTTGATGGGAGATCATCTTCTCCAGTCTGCTAGTGTGATGATACAGTTCCGAGTACTTTAGGAGTCCTCTGGACTGCCTTCCCTAAACAGGGGATCAGCCCAGAGCACAGGAATGATGAGTTTCCCACTGACATTCTGCAGGGCCCCAGCAGATTCCTGGGTATCCAGAAGATTTTCTCCTGGGTTTCTGTGTCCACTCCTCCTGCTACCATGGCTTAGCTGAGATGGGAAAGACAAAACTAACACTTCTTGCTAGGGAGGAGGATGGTTTCCTGCTGCCTTTGAAATTCTCTGCAGTGTTATCTCAAGGCATCATCTGATCTCTTTGATCTGTAGTCACTTTGGGGGAATTCAACAGAAGCAGAGGCACTCTGCATTTAATTCCACCTGGGCCTTCCTGAAAGGCAGCCCAGGAAATGATCATGTCCCACATACCCATGGGCAGGCAGGAGTTACACTGGGAGAAGAAAGACGGCAGTGTCAGGTACACAGTGTCATGCACAGGGTGACAGCTTTCTTTATGACTTGCCTAGAGAGGAAAAGAACAGAATTTGGATCTCGTCTCCCTTGCTTCCTCACGAGGGGCTTTAGAGCAGGCAGCTTAGATTCCCCAGAGTCTCCTTTCTTCATCTGCAAGTCTGAAAGGAGAATGCTTGCTTCCTGCAGTTGTTTAGAAGGCTAAATAAGATCAAAGCGCCTAACAGCCTGGCCAATGCCTGGCACACAATTAGGAGCTCCCTGCCCCACGCAACTCCTCTTCCAGTTCATATTGTGTAAGGCTTGCCACATTCATCTTCTAGAGCAGATCTCCAATTATGTCACATCCTGCTCAACAGCACTCAGAGGCTCCCTATTACTCACGGAACAATGACCACATTCCCCAGCCTGTTGAGCCCCACATCTCTTGTTGGGTGCGATGTCCTCCACTTCCCTCTGCACGGCTCACACACTCTGGAAAGCTGAGATCTACACTTGTTCTTTGTCATGCTTGGACCTCCCATGCCTCTCTCCCAAATGTGGAGCAGCAGTGCTGTCTCCATGCCCACTACCTTACACAAAGTCTGCTGCAAGGCCTTCTTCCACCATTTGTCAGAGCCATGGCAATCCGTATCCTCTGTCCACTCATTAGGCACTGTCTGAATCTCTCTTACAAAACTGCCAAACATTATAGTTCTTTGTGGCCATGCCTTGTTTTTCTTGCCAGCCTGTGAGCTTCCCAAAAGCAGGATTTGCTTGTGAATCATCATTGTATTCTGCCCGGCAACAATCCTCAGTATATGAATGAATGAGTGAATATGAGAATGAATGAATACCGTAATCCCTTCCTAACTCAATTTCCCCTCAATGGAATGCTAGCATATGAATACTTCTTTTAAAACCTTTCCGGCAACAAATGAGTATTTTAGTTTCATTAAGTGTCATTGTGTTGCCCACTGGAGGTACTTTGAGAAAAAAGGAATTTAGGGATGGGATTTGAAAAGGAAATAAACAGATTGAAAGATGGAAGACAAAGAGATGAGGTTTTCCCTGAAACCTTGGCAAAGATGAGGGGAGAGGAGGAGTAAAAACTGTAGCTCTCCAGCTTCTTCAAGAGGGGAGGGATGATAAGGCGCAGGTGAGAAGCCAAGGCACAAGCTTTGGCCTGAAGCTGTGAAGGGAAGGGAGAGATGATGGTGTTTCATAACCCAGAGACAAAAAAAGGGGGCTTGAGAAAGACTTCGAGTGTTTCATGCAAGCATCAACGTAGACGTCACTGAATGTGACTAGGACCTCAGCAGGACCCTTGGAGACAAAGCGAACAGCTCTGTGTCCTAAAAGCCACCAGATGGTTGGCACTTGGGGAGAGGCCCAGACACCAGAGAAAGTGCCTCTTGCCTTGCCCATTGTTAGAGCCAGGAAGCCACTTTCCTGCTGTCTTTGGAACTTGGGGTGGAGCTGGAGGGTGGTGGTGGAGTAGTAAACTTCTAAAGAGCAAGAAAGGGTAATAAAAATTAAAGGTATAATAGCCATTATTGCCTATTTGAAATGCATAAAATGATAGTCATATCCTACTTAGTGTACTGCCTATTTTAATCTTGGTGAGTATAATATGATTTATAAGGACTTTTCTAGGTTTGCTCCCAAACTGTCTTGTTAATTCTACTTGTGCCCATTACTTCTTCTACCCTGGCCAGGCACAGTGGCTCACACCTATAATCCCAGCACTTTAAGAGACTGAGGTGGACAGATCACCTGAGGTCAGGAGTTCAAGAGCAGTCTGGCTGACATGGTGAAACCCCGTCTATACTAAAATTAGCCAGGCACGGAGGTGGGCACCTGTAATCCCAGCTACTCAAGAGGCTGAGGCTGGAAAATCACTTGAACCTGGGACGCGGAGGTTGCAGTGAGCCAAGATTGTGCCATTGTACTCTAGCCTGGGCAACAAGAGCAAAAACACCATCTCAAAAAAACAAAATTCTACCCTGAAGGTAGTTTAGGGGCCAGTCTCCAGAGAGTACCAAAGGGAACTCTGTACTTTGGCAGAGTCTGGTGAATGCTCTTGCCTAATAGAGTTACTCTTTATTTAGAATAATTTGCCATAAAGAAACATATTAAATGTAGATGAAGACAACCAAATTTTACAATTAAGTGGATTTTGTTTTTCATGGGAATTACCAGCAGTTCCTTACCTTATAATGGTCATGTTTTCTTAGCAAGGATCCTAGATTTATCTTGCAAATATGAATTCAGGGAACTTCTCAAATAATGGCTTTTGGGGACATTAACCTGCTATACCTAAGTGTATCCTTCATGCCTTATTCTTTAGCCTAGTGGGTCTCTTGTATAAAAAGGCATTTTGTAGTATTTTTCATGGATCAGTGTGGTAGTATGGGGCAGGAAAAGTACACGGACCTTGAAGCTTTGAGGGCCTGTGTTCAAATTCCTATTCCTCCTCTTGCAATGACCTGAGGCAAACGACTTAAAACTTTAGCACCTCTGCTTATCCTTCTTTTGAGTGGGGTAGAATTTATTTTCCTCATTTGGAAAAACCTTTAATTTTTATAGGTATCTCCTTAGTCCTAGAGTCCCATAAATCAAATTTATAGGCATAGGATTCTAGGGCCAGGAAGGACCTCACATGTCTCTCAGTTCAGAGTTTTTCTCTTTCAGATGAGTAAACTGAGGCTGAGAGAGGGGAAGTCATTTTTTCAGAGGCTGCAATCAGCAGCTGGGGCAGAACCAGAACTCTTCTATGGAAGGTGTAACTCTTCTGCCCAGGTGACTCCAACACTCCCATGTGGTATACTATGGGAAGATTGACCCATTCCACAGAGCAGGTGCCTTAGTCCACTTTCTGCTGCTGTAACAGAATGCTGCAGACTGGGAAAAAGAAAAGAAATTTATTTGGCTCAGTTCTGAAGGCTGAGAAGTCCAAAAGCATGGTACCAGCTTCTGGTGTAGGCCTCCTGTTGCTGCTCTCAGGGCAGAAAGCGGAAGGGCAACTGAGCACATGTGAAAGAGACAAGCATGGGGGGGGCAGCCTTCCTTTATAACAACCCATGATTGAGATAACTAACTCACTCCTATAATAATTCATTAATCCATTTATGAAGCAGAGCTGTCACAACCCAGGCACCTCCATTGGTTCCTACCTCCCAACACTACCACATTGAGGAATTTAGGTTCCAACACTTTTGCAGAATACACTCAAACCATAGCAGCAAGACAGTAAGATTCAGAGAAGGTCAGTGACTTTTTTGTCTGCTGAATCTGTGATAGAGCTGTTAACGGGGGCCACTGAGCACCAACACTAGGTTTTGGCCCCATGCTCCATTCCCTGTCTACCCCCATCACAGCATGCAGTCAAGCCTTTGTGCAAATAACACTCAGTTCCCACTGGCTTCAAGCCCTGTGCTGGGTGCTTGGGTTGTAAAAAGGGCATATCTTCATGATTTTAAGACAAGACCATTACTCCCATAGCACAAGGTGAAGATGGGAGAATACATTCGAGCCTCTCAGGAAGACTGCATAGAAGAAGCATTTGTATGGGATTTGCAAGGTGCCAGTACTCTACTTGCTTCTCTTCATTGCTGTGGGACTAGGAACAAGCCCCATTTTCCCATGATGTGTGTTTGCAGTGACCGCTGGGTTGGTGGGGGTGGGGGGTTTGGGAGAAGGGATTGGGGCATCTTGCCACCTCACTCACTTGGATCTGTGTTCTCTGCTTCAACAGAAAAGATCCTGCACCGTCCTCCAGGATCCAATGGCCTTGGGGAAAGGGCTGCAGGGCCGACAGACATTGCTGACTCTTCAGAACGTGCTGACATGGAGCCAGGTCAGTCCCATGTCTTCTCTGATTTTCTGTCATTAGCTACAAATTTGTGGCCTTGATGAGAAATGCATTCTCAGACTGTGAACATTTGCATGTTTTTTGATTGGAGGCTTTTGCAGCTTGGCAGCATAGAAAGTAGAGGAGGTCTGGCCAGAGTAAAGGAGTTCCCTGCTTCCTTTTCAGGAAGCAGATGCAGTATGACTGGCAGGTGGCAACAGCTGCTGGAAACCAAGCTGGCAGCCAGTATGGTGGGAGGGCAAGGTGAGCAAGGATCAGGTGTCCAGCAGGTATGTGATGGGGTGCTGGCAGCAAGGAGGTCCCATGTGAGTCTAGGACCACAGAGGCAGCAATGCCAATCAAGGTCATTCTGGGGTACAGAAGACCGGCATGCAGGGCCCAGTGTCTGGTGGCTACATCTTGAGCTGAGCTGGAGTGAGATCAGAGGCATAGTGGTGAATGGGATTTGCAGAGGTGATTGAAAGCCTGACCAGAAGGCAGGTAGTCTGGAGGCCAGGTCCAATGGCTAAGATGGCTCTCTAGAAGCTTTTCCTCATATTGCTGTGCAGAAAAGCAATGAAAAAACAGCAAGAAACTTCTGGGTTCTGTGGGAAACATGAAATTATGTTACAAGCTAGAGAAGGAACATGGTACAGAGAGGAGTGAAAGTTGTTCACATTGAGGGAGGCTGAAGATGCAGAGAAAGGATCCAGGGAAGAGGGAGTGTGCCCTTTATTGAAAACGTACTGTGAACCTACTGGGTACCAAGCACTTTTTCTTATCCTTCCAGCAATCTTTCAGGATAGAAATATGTGTCTTGTTAGGTTTAGTTACGCTGCAGTAATAAATTAACTCCAGTATCCTAGTGGCTTAACGTAGCAGAAGTTTATTTCGTGCTCACGCTCCATATCCATCCAAGGTTGGTGGAAAGCTTTGCTCTACCTAGTGGCTTAGGGACCAGGCTGATGAAAGCTCTGCCATATTTTAGGGGTACCACCTGGATGATTGGCCGCTTGGGTATCTGTATCAGACAAGGAAATCACTGGGCGGTTGAGCATTGACTCTTAGATGCCTTGGTCCTGAAGTGACACACAACTCGTTGGTCAGAACTAGCCCTGTTGTCCTGCCTGATTTCCTGGGTTCCAGGAGGTGAGGAAGACATGGGTGTTTTAGAAGCAGTAACTCCCTCTGCCACAGTAGATATGATTTCTATTTTTCAGGTAAGGAATTGAGGCTTAGAGAAATTGTCTTGTCAAAGGTCTTCCAAATAAAAAGTGCTCGAGTCTGGGCCTTATGTAACTTCTAATTAATCATTTATTTAGTTATTTGACAAAGACATGTGGAAGATTTACCATGAGCCCAGCACTATGTTAGGCTCTGGGGATAGCACAAAGAACAAAAACAAAGGTAGTCTCTTCCTTCACCCTGACAGGTGCGTAACTACAAACTGAGATCACTGCTCTGCCCTGGAGTCAGATTCTCTGAGGAGCTCCAATAAGACCTCTTACCTTTTGGCTGGGCATGGTGGCTCACATCTGTAATCTTAGTATTTTGGGAGGCCAAGGTGGGCAGATCACTTGAGGTCAGGAGTTTGAAACCAGCCTGGCCAACATGGTAAAACCCCATCTCTACTAAAAGTAAAAAGCCGTTAGCTGAGCGTGGTGGCAGATGCCTATAGTCCTGGCTACTTGGGAGGCTGAGGCAGAAAAATCACTTGAACCCAGAAGAGACTCTGTCTTAAAAAAAAAAAAAAAAAAAAAATTTTTTTTTTTTCGCTTTCTTTAGAGGGACAGGTAAAATGGGGCCACATTTACCAAGGCACTGTGCCAAGTATTTGATCGATGCATCTCATTTGACTCCCATAACCCCATAAGGTATTCTGATGACCCCATTTTTTAAGATAAGAAAACCATTGCTCACTCAACATAGTAAGATAAAAGCTGAAAGTGAACTCTTCGACCTCATCATACTCACATGTAATAATGACATGAAAGTTAAAATTTTAAAGTCGTTGAATCTAGAACTCCACCCCATCTAAACCTCAGAAGTGTGGTCTCCTCTCCCTCCTCTCCAATCCCTCTCTCTCCGGGTCATCCCCAGCAGCAGAGTCTCTTGGGCTGGGTGTTGCGGGCCTTCCACATAGTTGGTCCCATTGAACTCATCTAAACTGGAGGAGGAAAGATTTTGCAAAAATACCAGGCTGCAGAATCTGAGTCTGGCAGGATAGAATCAAATGTGCACCCCAACACAGGCAGATTCTTCCATCTGGGATGTTCCCTTGTCTCTCCACCCTCATCTTCCACCATCCCTCCCCTTGTGTTCTGTGCTGTGTGTACACTGACCCAATTACTTCTGCCCCATCGTCAGCATTTGTGACCTCCTCCCCTGTCCCCATACTGGTCCAAGCACCATCTCAGAGCTCAACCACTGCAGCAGCCTGCTCACCTGTCCCTAAGGCCACTTGAAGGACCCTGAGCACCAGCATGTTTGCTGCTCAAGGAGCCACAGGGCCCTAGAGGTATGGGCAAGGTTGAGCTGAATGAAGGTGTGGACCTACCCTGACCACTGTGTGCAAAGGAACAGTCCTCCCAGGCCATTTCTTTCTGGGCCCGTCTTCTGCTTAAACCTTTCTCCATGGCATCTGTCTCTACCTGGTGCATATATTACTAGACAAGTTTAACTGCCAATTTTCTGTCTTCTTCTATTAGAACATAAGCTCCACAAGGGCAGGGACCTACTCTGTTGGCCCCTGCACTGTTCTGCTCCCTGGAAAGATGCCTGGCACATGGCAGGCACCTCATAAAGATTCAATGAGGGGAGCGTAAGAACAAATCATTGAATAGGGTCCATATTGTTACTTGTTTACATGCTACTTACTGTTCAAGCCATCCAGCCTCCACATACAGTTCTTTCCTTCTAGAATGTCCCCACTGCCTTTCTCCTCCCACCACTAGCTCACTTTTCATGCAGCCACTCTGCCTGCCCAGGAGGATAAAGTCCCTTCACCACATGACACAGACGTTATCCATCCATCTCCATGAGCCTGGGGATTTCTTGGCAAGAATAGCTCCTCATCGTTGAGTGCCCAGTGCATGACACACAGATAGGACCCAATTACTGTCTATTGTCTTGAGCCCAGTGGACCAGAACAGCATCTGGCATTGCAGCCCAGGGGTCCCTTTTCTCCTCCTCTGTGAGTTCCCCTCTCCTTCGGTCAGGAGGCAGAGACCTTGTTGCTAACTCAGCCTCCTCCTGCTTAACGGCTGGAAGATCAGGAGGAGGAGGTAAATGGGACACTAATGAAATTCAGAGAGAAAACTAAATCAGGAGGTGTTGCAAACACTGTGGAGGAGGGAGACGTGATTTAAAAGGATGCTTCCAGGGTGGGAGAGGAAATGAGGACTGTGGAGAGCCCTGGAGTTAGCTTCACATGGCCTCACCTCTCACACCTGCAGTGGGATGACCCCTGTGAGTCACTTTAGCTTGCAGGGGTTTCACTTTTCAGTCTTTAAATTAGGGGTGTTTTCATTGATTGACTCATTCATTCAGTCATGCCTTCCCACCCCCTTGCCAAAAAGGATCTGAGTAGGTTAACAATTTAAAATTAAGTAATTAAGACCAAGAACATTTAATGAAAAACTTAAGGTAGAAAGTAAAGGACAAAAAAAGGGAAGAGGAGAAGACAAAGACATCCTCAGGATCACTCAGAAACAGGGGCTCCTGGAAAGGGGTTGCAAATCTGTGTCTTGAGGATAGCCTGGGCCTTGGTGACAAGAAAATGTGGCCATGGGTGCTAAAGACCTTTAGGGATGGAACAGCTCTGGTCATGTAGCAATCGTGATGGCTGGTGCCTCAAAACACTTTCAGATCCATGGTCCATTTCTTCAGTTATAAGCATTGACCATCTGCTACATGCCAGGGACCCCACATCGTGATTTTCTCGCTCTCTCTCATTAAATGTCACAATATCTTTCAAAGTAGCCATGTAAAGTTCACATTAGAGTTAAGGCTACCAAGGCACTGAGAGACTAAATTGTCTGTTAAGCAAACAGTGCTGGGGCACTAACTGTCCGCATGAAAAAGCATGAAGTTAGACCCTTTCCTCACACCATATACAAAAATTAACTCAAAATGGAGCCCAGTCATGGGCAGAAATTGCTGTCTGAAATGGCTGCCCAAGAACACTTATATACCTTGTCCTCCCTTGCCTTCCTGCCTTCTTCACAGCATACCCTAAAACAGCAGTGCTCAAACTCTCTCATTTCAGCAAAGTGTTTTACTCTTCAATGTTACTGAAGACCCCAAAGGGTTTTTATTTATGTGGATTATATCTGTTCAAATTTGCCATGTTAGTAATACTGAAAAAATAATGTTATAATTGTTGTCACTTATTTAAATGGAAAAAAAAATTTACTTTAACATAAATAATATACTTTTATGAATAATGACTTTTCCAAAAGAAACGAAAATGAATGGAATGGCATTGTTTTATATTTTGGCATATTTATATTTCAACGTTTGGCTTTATTGAAGGACCTGTTTCTGCATTCAACCTGGAAAACTCCACCGTGAGTTCATGAGAAAGTCAGAATGCAAAGGGAAAATGATGTTGTAACATTATTATAAATAGTTTTGACTCCACAGACTTCCTGAAAGGTTTTAGGGACCCTCAGGGATCCCTGGTGCACACTTTGAAAACTGTGGGTATAAAAGGTGAGACTCCAGAGTCCGGGGGGAGTGAAGAAGAAGTCAACTGTGAATGTAGTAAAGAGAAGGGAAATGGGGACAGTCTCAGTGGAGAGGGGACAGGGGTTCTCCTGGAATGAAGCCTCACTGCTGTAGGGAGATCTTAGGCCTTTGCACATGGTATTCTCTTGGCCTAGAATGCTTTTCCCATCTTAGTATGTTTAGCAGAATCTTCCTTGTGCTTTAAGGTCAAGTTGGTGTAACTGCCTTCAGGTTGCCTTTGTTACCGTCTTTCCAAACCCAAGGCGGAATTGAGCTACCTACCTCACCCAGAACCCTAGTGGTGAGCATTTAGGCAGACGAGTGGTTGCAGGTGGGGTTCTGGGGGGTGGGTTGGGGACTACCAGGGAAAGGTTTGGATGCTAGGCCAAGGGGATGGAGCTTTTTGTGATTGTTGTTTAAAAAGTAAGACGCCACTGAAAGTGCTTTTAAAAGCAAATTTGATGGTGTACAAATGTATGTATACAGAGGACCATGGACACCAACAGGCAGATAAAAGTCATCTGCCACTAATTCTAATTCGTTAGCAAATAAAGTAATGTCAGTTATCTAGAAGAGAAGGTGAAATGAGGGGAAACAAGGAGGAGGAAAGAAACCAGCAGCTAATTGAGCACTCACTACGTGCCCGGCATTCTTCATGTCATCATCGCAGCAGTTCGGTGGTGTTTTCCTCATTTTCAGATGGATAAGCAGATTTTTCTCCCCTCCCTACTCCCCATGATACCTTGCTAATAAAAGCCAGAGCAGGAATTCAAAGTGCAGATTCACATCAGTCTGCCTCTAAGGCCCATGACTGCTTTTCCCGCTGCTCCATGCAGGCTTGGCACTGTTTGCATGGCTTTCAGTGTTTACTGCTACGTACTGCTGCTCTTTTAAAGATGTGTTCCTATTGTATCTTTCCAAACATATTTTTCAGTTCTTGGAAAATTGAACAGGGACACCAGTATGCTCTTTGGTCTGCCCAATTGGAGTCTACCATGGCAGCTCCCATGCGCACAGCAGACAATCCATAATCCCTGCTTTTGTGTTGCTTGCTTTTCATGGAAGACATGACCACAATTAAGACACAAACCACCCTGCGTTGCTATCAAATAGAGGTGCTGGTGACAGATTATTGCATGGTCAGGCCCTGTTCATCCTGGCTAGTGATGGGAACTGGGAAGTCAAAGGAGTTGGGACAGTGCATTTTTTCTCAGAGTCAGGCTGAAGAAATAATCCTAAAGAGGACACCACAGTTTCTATATAAATATTGAGTAAAACAGACAAACCTTATGAGGCTACAAGTATATTGTCCCATATGGTGCCAATTATGTCTGTTAAGCAAGGATAAACAAACATTTACTGAACTCTTACTATGTCTTGGTATCTATGCTAGTTATATTGGATGCTTTATCTTCACTACAAAAAACTTATTTTTCACTATAAAAAACATATTTTTGGCTCTAAGGGATAGAAATGTCCCCACTTCCAGTAATCAAACTGAGATGCAGAGAAGGACATATAGCTGATACCCGGTAAAGCTAGAGTTTGAAGCCAGGCCTGCCTGTCTTGCCCTTTGGAAATGCCATACTGTCCTCCACACAGGGAGAAATGCTGAGACTGGTCCTGGCAGGATGCCATGCTCTGATGGTGAGGCTGGAGCAGTCCTCAGCAGTGCTGCGGTGGCCACTGATAACTTCATGCTGGTTTCAGCTCTTTCTCCCAAGACCATGTCTCTTTCATAGGCTGCTTCTGTTCCCCTGTGTTTGCATCTCCAGTCTTCACTTAGAGCACTCGGGATGGGATGCCCTCGGCCTCTCCATACCACCATTGTCTTTCAGCACCCAGTGTTTGCTTACTTTCTATTCCTGGTGGACCAACTGAACACATGAATAGGCTTATGGAAGAAGAAGGAGCAGTGAACCTAAGATGGAATTTGAAAGGTGCCGCAGATTGTGATTGAAACCCGAGTTCCCGATTTGCTTAAAAAAGGAATCCTGTGAGGGAACGCCTTCTGGTCCAAGGCTCCCATGCTTTGGGAAGGGAGCATCAGGTAGCCATAGAATCCAAATGTGGAATTCTACCCTTTCCCAAGGCTGGCTCGGTTGGGGTTAGCAGAGTAAACTCAGCCACTGCTGTGGATGTTGCTGCCCTTCCAAAACCCCTTTGACGCAGTCCCTCTTTACCTATGCGATGCCGCATAGGTCCTCGGAGTAGGACCGCTGGACAGTGCTGGGTGTGCTGTCAGAATGATTGCAGAGCCATTTACAAGCCAAATGCTAGTTTATTTCCAAATGGGAAGGTTAGTGTCATTATCCTTGGTGGATTCAATTACCAAATCCTCCTAATCACAGGGCTTGCCTTCTGTTTGTTGCTGATTGCATCTGTGGCTGCACACCTCGGTGGTCAGTTTATCCAAAGCCATTAAGGTAGTGGCCTGAGGGCTGTTTGCAAGGCTATGGACCTCTGTCACTGTACTGCCTCAACTTACTCACTGGGAAATGGATGTCTTTAGACATCATCTACCTCCTATTGCCTTTGTGAAAATTCCCTGGGTGGAAAGGAGCAATGAGAAGCACAGAAACCTTTGCGACATTTGTTGAGTACCTATTAGATGTCAGCCGCTGCGCTAGGCATTTCACAGTCCATTTAACCCTCTCAACTACCTAGTGCAGTAAGCATTGTTATTTCTGATTCACAGATGGAGCCACAGAGCCTCAGAGAGGGTCAGTGACTTTAAGTCACACAGCTAGGAAGTGGGGGAGTCTGGAATTAGATCAAGGTCATCTGCTACAAAACTGTGCTTCTTCCCACTGGGTTGAAAATAATCACAAGAACAACAACAACAAGAACTAAAATTTGTGGCATGGTCAGTACCCACCTGAGTAGTATTAGCTCATTTAATCGTTACAACAACCCAGTGATACTAGGTATTCTTATCATCCCCATCTTACACATGAGGAGACCAGGGTGGAGAGAAATGCTTTCAAGATGAATAATTCTCCAAAAATGGGTCTTCAGAAGGCAAGCCTCAGCAATCTGTCACTGTTTGTTTCTCTGTCATAAATAGCACTTGTCTAAAATAAGCAAAAGCCTTACTCATAGATGTGCTTAATACTATGTAGCAATTGATGATTAATTTCATAGTGTCTGTCTGTCCCACTGGAATGGGTGTTCTGGTTGCTGTTAATCTCTGCTAGTCATTGAGCTGCCCTGGGCTCTGGATACAATTCTAGAGCAGGAATTCCAGGATGTTAAGAGGCAAGCTTGTTAGAAGGCCATATGGTACAGTGACAGAGAGCAGGCTCTGGAATCACACCGAAGGAGTCCACTTCTGGCTCACCAGCTGTGGACGTGGGGAAAGTTACTTAATCTCTCTGTGCTTCAATTTCCTAATATGTAAAGTGAGTATGGTAAGAGCCCGTACCTCAATGGTTATTGCAAGAATTAAAAACCTGTAAAACGCTTATAATCATGGGGAGCATTAAAAACAGTGGCCCAATGGATGTTATATGTTGTATGATGGAATAGTTTGTAGAACTGGACTTAAGAGGTCATCTGCTTCCACTTTTCATTTGCAGATGAGGAAACAGAGGCCCAGAGACAGGCAGTGATTATCTCAAGTCAAACAGCATTTCAGTGTTCTGATTGCAGTGCCATGGCACATTCTGATACCGTAAGCCATACTTAGAACAACAGCCCCAAGAAGCTCATACGTTAGTCTCATTTCTAGAAGTTTTAGGTGGTAATCTTTGAATTTACCTTATATTTTTTGATAGTCTGGTATTCTTTGTTGATATTTTTGCTGCCTTAACATACCCAATATTTCTTTAAATATTGCACACACTTATTTTCTGATCATTTAGTACCTGTAGTGCTAGGTCTGATTCTTTTGTTCATTGTTTCTGCTGCTTCTTTCTCTCCTACTTAGGGACCACATTTTGACAACCACTAGTATAATTTATGCATTTTCCACAGGGACAGTATTATTCCCAAGGGGGCAAAATTGGTTCTTGGGGAGATTTAGGGAGTGAAAAAATCATATTACAATGGTTTCTGGCCTTCCAAGGGTTGCAGTGTGTGAACAGATGTACATACTGTGTATCCTGCAGTGTATCTGCAGATCAAAATTTTATAGGAAAGAGAGGGTCTTGGAGAACTAAAGTGTGTAAAGGCTCCTGCTGTCGGCAGTGGGAAGACTGATAACGAAAGGAAGGGTTGAAGCCCACTGGTATGTATAACAGAGTGAGCAGCAGCACTGCAGCGAGATTACCTAAGTTCAAATGCTGCCTCCCTCATTTCACAGCCTGTATAACTTTGGACAAATTCATTTTAATCTCTCTGTGCCTCCGTTTCCCTATCTGTAAAATGGGATACTATAATAATAGCTCCTTCTTATATGGTTGTTCTGAGGATTAAAAGAAATAATATATGTAAGGCTCCTGGCTCTTAGTAGGTACTCAATAAATGTTGTGTATTAGTTCCCTACCCCCATCTAGCCCAACACACATGTTCAGAAAAAGGCCCAGAGCTGCTGGAGTTGCTGAGAGAGTTGCTTTTCAGACGGGCCTTGAACAGCATGCGTAGGAGAGTCTCTCTGGGTGCACATAAACACCCAATGTCCCAAGAGTTCTTGGAATTATCTTGGAGGAAGACAGGGTGATTCATGTGGCTTATGAAAGACAACATTTCCTAGTTCTTCCTTCATAGGCGCAATTAGTTTTCAGCCTGTTTGGAGCAATTCACTTCAGGGAAGCTGAGCGATCAAGGTGGAGTGGAAGCTTCATAGTGATTGTCTGTTAAGGAGGCAGAGTTTGGGGTTTTCCCATGAGTTACTAGTTAATTCCAGGGCCTCAACTTGAGCTCCCAGCCCCTAAGGTATCTGTAACCCATTTGGGAAGATACAGTTGAGCCAGGCCCAGGCACACGTGGTATGATTGGAAGGGAGGGGGCTGGGGATGGCAGGAAAGGGGGATGGAAGAAGGGGTTGGGGGATGGCAAGGATCTCTGAGAAGGGAAGGCTGGATGGCTCTTCTTTGTTACCCCTGAAACTCCCTACTTCCCTCTGTCCACATTCTCAAATGCCCCAGTGAGGGCCTACATAGACTAGAATTGCCTAAATAATTCCTGCCACGTAATAATAGGTCCTCATTACGTATTTGTTGAAAAATGAGATTTCTCCCTCATAACTAAAATTATCATTAAATAAAGTGTTATGTATTTTACCCCATTATCTCTTTTAATCCTCACAGCAACTCTATTGTTTTTATCATTCCCATTTCACAGATGAGGAAACTGAGGGCAAGAGACGTTAGGACATTGCCCAGATGACTAAATTGCAGAATGGGCAAGGAGGGGATGCGGGGGGAGCTTGCCCTGCTTATCTTTCAGCCCTGGGTTTCTATCTGCTCTGTCAATAAGGGGACCTTCCTCAGGGTAGGGCCAGGGCTGATTTGCAGCACCCAAGCCATTTTCTGGGTCGTGCCATTTTCTGCACAGCCGGGCAGAGAGGTCATCTTTCTGATACCAGCTCTGCCTCCCCGACAAGACCTGTCTTCTGCGGCAAAGAGTAGTATCTGAGTGGTTCATTATCTCTGCCCAGAACATGTCAGGGCACAGGCCTAGTAAACGCAGACATGTGGAGAAACTCTCTGTAGCTTCCCGACCCTCCAGCCTCGGCCTCCCTGTTTCCCACACTTCTCCCCAGCCACTACAGGAAACGCACACATGCAAGAAAGACAGGGAGTTGGGAGGCACTGGAAACAAACTAGTATAAAACAAGAACATGGTCTCTTGCTGTGTAGACTGCGTAGATCATGTTGCATTCGGCCAGGGTTTTCTGTATGTTCCCTCGCTGGCCTCACAACAGCCCATTGAAGGGTAAGAGGTTGTTGTTGCCATCTCAGCTGGGGAGATGAGGGTCTGCTCAGGTGAGGCACTGTGGGCTCTCTCGGAGGAGTGGCAGAGCGGGAGGAACCCTTGATGTCTTCTCACCCAACCTTCTCTCCCAGTCTAGACCCAAGGAGGGTGGGAGCTTGCCACAGCTCACTCGGGTGGCAAGTGGCAGAACCAGGGCTTGAACCCAGAACCCACTGACTGCAAAAGTCAGTGGCAAAGCCAATCCTTTCCTCCCATTATGTGGGGAGATCCCAGAAAGGGAAGAGGGGAGTGTGCCAAGGTCTAGCCCTGATGGCCATGTGGACCTGGAGCCATGGGTAGCACCTGGGGAGCCTTAAGAAATACAGCTTCCAGGTCCTTGCCATCAGGCTTCCTTGTGCTTGTTTCTTGTCTTAGAGGCTGGGGGCCACCTCTGACCCAGCCTTGACCAGTAGAGGGGTGAAGTGGGGAGGCAGAGCAGAAATGGACCATGTGGAGTGGAGTGTGTCTGGAGCACCCTAGGGAAAGGAGGTCTCCCGTGCTGGCTCAGCAACCTCAACCCCTTACAGCCATCTTCCCAGGGCATCCTAGGAAGCATCTGCAGTCCTGGGAGGAGGTATTACCTTATTCTGCAGGACAAGCTGAATATTAGTTCACCAAAATGGTAACATGCAAAATAAAGAAGAGGTTCAGAAAAAAAGCACTTAAACTAAGGTGCTGGGCCTTCAGAAACATTGAAGAAGGAGCTCAAGGTGGCCTCTGGGATAGCGTTCGTATCAGAGGTTGGCCTGTGACCCTCTCTAGTTAGTGATTTTCAGTGGCTTCCTGTGGCCCTCCAGAGGAAGCCCAGGCTTTTCACAGTATCGTAGGAGGCCTTAAATTATCCCCCACCTTTTTTTTGAGACAGGGTGTAGCTCTGTTACCCAGGCTGGAGTACAATCACACAATCTCAGTTCACTGAAACCTCTGTCTCCTGGGCTCAAGTGATCCTCCTACCCCAGCCTCCTGAGTAGCTGGGACTATAGGCACATGCCACCATACCTGGCTAAGCTTTGTTTTGTTGTTTTTGGGTTTTTTTTTTTTTTTTTTTTTTGGTAGAGATAGGGTTTCACCACGTTACTCAGGCTAGTCTCAAACTCCGGAGCTCAAGCAATCCACCTTCCTCGGCCACCCAAAGTGCCAGCATTCCAGGCATGAGCCACCGCACCTGGCCACCTGTGTTATCCCTTTTCCCAGAAGAGTTTATCACAGATGGCAGAGAGCTCAGGCTCTGGTTTCAAATTTGGGCTTCTCTACTTCCAAAATGTGTCCCCTAGAACAAGTTAGTTAGCCACACTGTTCTTCTGTAACTTTACATGTATAATCGATATAGTAGTAATAACAAAATAATGCTGTTGTTAGGGTCAAATAAGGTAATACACATAAAGCATGTGTGGCAACACTCGGCCCACAGTTCACACTCTCAGTATTAGTTGGGCTATTATTATTATTCTTGGCATCAGCAGCAGCAGCAGTAGCTTCAATAGCAGTGCTTTCTAGCCTTTGCACAGCATAAAGCTCTTCCCTCAGCGTGTGGAGCCCTTTGGATACTTCCAGCCTGGCAAACTCCTGCTCATTCTCCCAGGTCCCCCTGGAGGTGAACTTGCAGGCAGTCTGCCCTGAACCCACAGGCTCATCGCCTCACTTCTGCCCTATCCCACAGCAGATAGTCTCTGTGGCCTTCCCAGCACATGTCACCATTCTCTGGGCACATGGGCATTTCTACATATCCTGCCCAGGAGCTCTTGAGGTCAGGGAGGTATCTGAGCACGAGGAAGGCCCTTAGTAAATATTTATAGCATGAATTTGTCACTGCCCCATGCCCTGCCCAGAACTAAGAAATTCATAATTGGCGTTTGCAGGGATTTAGGCAAAGAAGGTTAAAGCTACATAGTAAGGGGTGTGTCCATTTTCACACGGCTGATAAAGACATAGCCAAAACTAGAAACAAGAAGAAGTTTAATTGGACTTACAGTTCCACGTGGCTGGGGAGCCCTCAGAATCATTGGCAAGAGGTGGAAGGCACTTCTTACGTGGCAGCAGCAAAAGGAAATGAGGAAGAAGCAAAAGTGGAAACCCCTGATAAACTCATCAGATCTCATGAGACTTATTCACTATGATGAGAATAGCACGGAAAAGACCGGCCCCCATGATTCAGTTACCTCCCACAACACATGGGAATTCTGGAGTATATAATTCAAGTTGAGATTTGGGTGGGGACATAGGCAAACCATATCAGAGTTTAAGAGGCACACAGGAAGCCAGGGCTACACCTGTGTCCCCTGCACCTGAGTGTCACAGAGAATCAGGGAGGGCCCCATTATCTACCAGTGGCAACAAAAGCCCCACAAAGCTTTGACATCAAATTAGAAGAAAGCTCTCAGTTCCTTCCAATAGGCATTGGAACTTCCAACAGTTCCAGCACTGTTCAGGCAGCCACTTTCCTGCAGTTCCAGACCTCTCTCAAGGCCTTCAGGAGATGCCAGGTTTCATTCTGTTTCCTTGGCTTTTTCTTGTGCCTCCTTTGAGCACATGGGGGCATTTCTAGATGTCCTGACTGGGAGCTCTTTTCTTCTGCCTTCCTTTTGATTTTCCCACTTTGGGCAGTGCATCCAGACACCTAGGCACGGGAAAGAGCTGTACTATAGGGGAGGATTTCCTAGGCACTTTCCCAGAGGCTGAAGGAGTTAGACAGGCTTTATCGCTCCCTATAAGGCCTAGAACCTTGAAGACAGTGGGCACCCCGGCCCTGTTCCTGGCCTTAGCATTCACCCTGAGCTCTGTACTCTGGCCTGCCCTCTTCTCAGCATGGTGGCTGCATGAAGTTGGCTCAGCACAGTTGGTAGTGCTTCCTTTCTCTCTTCCTTCACTTCATTTATAAAGTGTTCCTTGTATCAAAAACATAGAGTTATCTGTATGCCTACCACCTAGTTGAAGAATTAAAATGTTCTAGGTATTAGAATAGCCAATACCTACCACCCAATTGAAGAATTAAAACATTCTAGGTATTATAATAACCAAAAACTAGAATTAGCCTAGATGTCCTTCAACAGGTGAACAGTGAACTGTGGTGCATTCGTGCTATGGAATGCTACTCAGCACTAAAAAGGAATGAACTATCTTATATATGACAATTTGGATGAGTCATTGGTGAATTATGCTGAGTGAGAAAAAAACTATCTCAAAAACTTAACTACTGTCTGATTTCATTGATTTTTGAAAGGACAGAATTTTAGAAATGAGGTGAGTGGTTGGTGGAGTAGAGGACCTAGGCTGAGGGTAGAAGGGAGGTGGGCATGGTGATGAAAGAACACATGAGGACCCTTGCCCTGATGGAAACATTCTGTATCTTGACTGTGGTGATGGACACACAAAGCTATGTGAGTGGTAAAATTGTATAGAACTTAACACATACACACATGAATACCAGTCAAATGGGAAATATGAATAACATTGGTAGACTGTATGAATATCCATATCTTGGCTATGACAGTATTTTATACTTTTGCAAAATGTTACCATTGGGGAAACTGGCCAAAGTATACAAAGGACCTCTCTATTTTTTCTTAAAACTGCATGTGAATCCTTAATTATCTCAATAGAAATTTCAATTTTAAAAAAGAAAGCTATTGCAAGTAACTTCTTAAACATAATAGGTACAATTGAAGACCACGGTGTGCCCCCCAGTCTCATTCCTTTCCTTCCTAAGAGGCAGCCAGTACCTGGAACTTGGTATTGCTCATTCCCACACAGTTCTGTACTTTTACTACATATGTGTGTACCCACAAACAATAGATGCCATCGTTTGGTATGTCTTCCAACTTTATACAAATTGGGTTTTGCTGGAACTTATCACTGTGTATAAGCCGTGGTGTGACTGTAGTAGAGCTCATTGGTCCTTTCTCTCGTTGCTGGACTGAGTTGTTTGTTTCCAGTCTTCTGGTGTGAGCCGTGTTGCCGTGAAGGTTCTCGCTGATGTCCTCCTGTGCACATGTGCAAGACTCTCCCCACTCTCCCCTAGGAGTGCATAGGATGGCCAGGACACAGGGCAGGTGCACCTTCAGCTCTACGAAACACTGCCAAATTTCCTTCCAAACTATACCTGTTTCTTCTCCTCAAGCAGTGTATCTGTCTATCTGTGGCTCTGCATTTTTGCCACTGTGGTAATATCAAACGTTAGCTTTTGCCAATCCAATGGGTGTGAAATGGTATCCTACTGTTTAAATTCCCTTGGCTTCTTCTACCGTGAAAGCGTGATTCTGTGCCCACATCATATCTTCCCCAACCAGACTAGAAACTTGGAGTCACAGCTCCCAGAGATAGGTGCCCAGGCCGTAGTAGGGGATCAAGATTTGTTGCATGAATGATAAAAGTAATTCCAGATGCTCTCACTTGGAGGGATTATAGTTGCTTTTTCTTCATTTCATTTTTTCTTTTTATTTAACAATTGCTTTTTTAAAAAACAGCTTTATTGAGAGATAATTGACGTATTCATACTGTCATTTAAAATGGACAATTCAATGGTTTTTTAGTATTTGCAGTCAGACAACCATCACCACAATCCATTTTAGAAAATTTTCATTTTCCTCCCCAAAAGAATAATTTCTTTTAATAATTTTAATAATAAATAATTTTAATATTTAATAATTTTAATAAGAAAGAATAATTAACAGTGACTGTTAATACCCATTAACAGTCACTCCATATTTCTCTCTCACCTAATGCCTCCATTCACTCCCTGCACCACCTTATTCCCGCCCCTGCTCTGAGCAGGCCTAGGCAACCACGAATCTACTTTCTGCACCTGTGGATTTGTCTATTCTGGACATTTTATTGTATAAATGAAATCATACAACATGTGTTTTGTTTTTCTTTTGTGACTGGCTTCTTTCACTTAGCATGTTCTCAAGGTTTATCTAGGTTGTAGTATGTGTTAGTACCTCATTCCATTTTGTTGCCAAATATAGTAGTTTCACTTTCCACAGTTTCAATTTCCTGTGAATACAGTACAATAAGATATTTTGAGAGAGAGATCATAGTCACATAACTTTTATTATAGTACAGACAGCCCTTTGGACATAGAGATTTGCATCCATGAATTCAACCAACTGCAGATAGAAACCCACAATTACAGGCTGCACTATGCCATTTTATATAAGGGAGTTGAACATTCTTGGATTTGGATACCTGCAGGGGGTCCTGGACCCAATCCCCCACGATAAGGAGGTCTGACTATATATATTGTTATAATTTCTCTATTAATTATTATTAATCTCTTATTGTTCCTAATTTATAAATTAAATTTTATCATAGGTGTGTATAGAAAAAGGCATAGTATATACAGGGTTTGGTACTGTCCTTAGTTTCAGGCATTACTGGGGGCCGTATCCTCTGTGTATAAAGGGAGAAAACTATAATATTCCATTGTGTGCACATATCATATTCTACTTACCCATTTCTCAGTTAATGGACATTTGGGTTATTGTAATCTTTATGCTATTATGAATAATGCTGCTATAAACACTTATATACACATTTTTTTCTGGATATGTTTTCATTTCTCTTGGACAAATACCTAGGTGTTGAATTGCTGGATCATGTGGTATATTTAACTATTTGAGGAACTCCCAGAATGTTTTCTAAAGGCTGTAGCGTTTTACATTTCCAACAGCAGTATTCGAGGGTTCAAGGTTCTCCTCATCCCCACATCCAACAATACTTGTTCTTATATGTCTTTTTTATTGTAGCTCAATCATGAGTGTTTGAATCAAGCAACCTGGGTTGGAATCCCAGTTTTGCTGTTTACTAGTTGCAGTATCATAATTAACTTTTCCCTCCATTTTCCTCCTCTGTAAAATGGGATTAATAATACCCACTTTTTAGGACAGTTGTGAAAACAGCTTAAACCAAAACAATGGTAAAGCCTTGAGCACAGTGTGGGATACAGCTGGCTGTTACAGGAACAGAGTAACAGTGACAGCTTGTTATTATGGGCCTCCTTTAGTCCATAGTCTTTCTGTCTAGGATGCTCTTAAAGCCACCTAGAACCACCTTGAGCACCTCGTCTCAGCTGGCTGGGGGCTAAACTGTGCGTGAGTGAAAATCCCAGAGAGCTGCACTTCACAAATGCCCAGAACTCATAGTGGAAGTTACAGCAGATCCACCATCACCTTGATTCTCAGAGTGCCCAGGAGACACCCCTGGACTGTCCCAATCTGGCACCCCCCAACCTCAACCAAACAAATGCCACAGGAGACAGAGGGACACAGAACCTTTGCAGGCTCCAGGTTAAGAAACTTCAAATTAGGTCTGAACCATGCAAGTTTACTTAAATTGGTTTTCTTTTCCTTTCTTTCTTTGGCAGGAGCCAAATTTTTTATGCCATCATTTTTGCAACAATCACAAACATCATCTGCACACCCAGACATTGTATAGGGGGGAAAAAGATGATTACTTGCTGATTGCTACTGTTGTTCATTTTGGAGATGACTCTGGATGAGAAAGACACAGCTGCATGTGGAAGAGGCAGAAAACAGCAGCTCTGTGAAGCCAGAGCATGGGGACGGTGGAAGGGGAAAAGTCCCTCACAGCAGGGAAGACCTGGCAGTCAGAGTGGCCATGGTTCATGGGACGAGGTCCTGTTCATGGCAGTGCTGTGACCAGTGTCTACAGGAGGCAGCAAAGACATCTCTATCACACCTCAGGTTTATCATGCCCCAAACAGACTCACATCATCTCCTCCCCCACCCTCTTCCCCACTCCTTCCCATCTTAGTCAGTGGACTGGAAACTTGGGCACCATCCGGGTTCTGCCTCCTTTGTCTCACACACCTGACCAGTCACAAAGCCACATGAATCCTATCCTGTAAATCTCTCAAATGCATCAAGTTCCCTCCATTCCCTCGCTCTTGGATCACTGCAGCAGCCTCCCCACTGTCTCCCTGCCTCTCTGCCTTCTAGCCTTGCTCCTCCTGATGACTCATTCCCCAGCCCACACTGATCTTCCCATAAAACAAATGAGATCAGTCACTTCACCTGAAAACCCTGCAGTGGTTTCCCTTCATCCTCAGGATGAAATCAGAGAGCTTTCAGCCACTTGCCTCATCCCTTCTTCCTGCCTCTGTAGGCTCCTGTGAGTCTCTGTTACTGCACGTACTATATTAGTGGTTCATTTATCCTCTTCCCCATTCTCCCCTGGGCTCCCTAAGGACAGGAATTCTCGTTTATTCACGCCAGCATCCCCTGCATCTAACAGAGCTTCTGACGCATGGAAGGTACCCAATAAATGTGTGTTATTTGAATTGTCTTTATGATTTTCAGAACTCTTTTGCCTAGTTATTTCTCTTTTGACCCTTACCACTCTGAGGTACACATGGTAGGAGTTATTTCCATTTAAAAGTAGAAAACCCAAGACTCAGAGATGGTAAGTAATGGTCTGAGCTTCCTACGCAGCAGGCAAATGGCATAGCTGGACTAGCCACTGCTCCTCCAAAGGAGGCATCACTAGAATCCCATGAGGAAGGAGAGGCAGATGGCTATTTCTGTGGTTCTCGAAGGGTAGTCCCTGGACCATCTGCATCAACACTACTGTTGGAAATGAAAATTTCAGGGCCTACTCACAAGATGATAAAATAGCAAGAGGCCAAGCCCAAACTTCCCAGCTGCCTTCTTCCAGCCAAGAGCATATTCTCTGTGTCGTCTGAAGTCCTACTTCTGGAGTTATTCATGTCCGTGAGTCCTAATGATGTGATTTGCTGTACCAGTTGGAACAAAAGCTTCTTCCTACAGACCCTCTGCAGCATGAACTTTTTCAATAAGGTCAGAAGGCTGTGTGGGGCATAATTATAATAGTGTTCATCCTTTAAGCACACTCTGTGCAGCGATAGATAAACAAGGTCTGACAAGCATCTCTCCTGATGACTCTTGGTTTAGGGCAACCAGAATGTGAGTCACTTGTAATGCCCAGGGTAGAAGTATTTCAGGGCAGAATAACCCCCCAGTATGGACAGAAACTACTATTGACAGGCAAAAAGTTCAGAGGCTGTGCTTGTGCCTGGAGCAACAGCTTTTTCCTCTCCTGCCCCTGCTTTGACTTTGAAATGTTCTGTCAAGAATGATCAGCCTAGAATTGAAAGGCATCCATGTGCCAGCTGAGCCAAAGAGAGATGGGGTGAAAACAGTAGCTGCCCCTAGTGTTTTAATGGATGCCTGTGTCCCCCAAGGGCACCAAGCATGGCCACACAGTGATGAGGAGTAAGCCTGGAAGGCCTGGCCTGCGTCACTCTGATGTGTAACTTCGGATGACCCTTGCCCTTCCTGGGCCAGGTTTGCTCTGGCAGTAAATCTCCCAGGTCCCTTCCAGCCCTGATGAAGTGGCATGTTCTGGGAGATACTAGATTCAATGCAGTTCTGAAGAGCTCCCAGCTGGCTTTCTCCCAGCTTCACGGATGGGGAGTCAGTGGGATGTGGATAGTGGATACCACGGATACAGGTCAACTTCCAGCAGTTTCAGCTAACAAATATTTGGCCTCTGAAAGATAAAGGGAGAGAGGGAGAAGTCAGTGTTCTGAATCTTGGTGTCTCTGCCTCTGCAGGGCTGTTAAAGGTCATCCCATCCTTTCTATTCTGCCTGGCCAGTCCCCTCAAGCCCACTGGTACTCTAAGTTCACTGTGCACTAGAAACAGCAGAAGGACTTGTGGAAAACACAGATTGCTGAGCTGCATTCCCAGAGTTTCTGACCCATAGATCTGGGATAAAGCACCAGAATTTGCATGTCTGACAAGCCCCCTGGTGCTGCTGCTGCTCCAGAGATCACAGTGTGAGCCAAGGCTCCGCAGCACTCCCAGCAGCCGCCCCACCTCTGCTCACATGTGTCCATTCACAGAAGCTGCTCCCTGCTCAGGGAGACCCTTCACTTATGGGAACTTCCTCCTTAGACTGTCTCCCCTGTGCCTTTCACTGCTATTTGGATACTTAGAATCCATGGCAGGTGTGGGTCCTTGAAGGTGAAAATAATCACAACAGTTACTTCCTATTGGGCACCTGCTATTGCCACACAGGGCTAAGCACTTAGCATACATCTCATTGATTCCCAATCATATGGGAATTAAGATATTCTTTTTACTTCACAAGGTCATTATAAAACTCAAAAGGATAAAAAATATAGAAATACATTGTAACCTTATAAACTATTAAGCATTTTATTTATGGTTTTAAGCTTTGTGTTAGTTAACTAAGGCTGCCATAACAGTATATTAACAGACCAGGTGGTTTAAACAACAAAAACTATTTTCTCACAATTCTGGAGGATAGAAGTCCAAGATCAAGGTGATGGCAGGTTTTGTTTCTTCTGAGATCTCTCTCTCTGGCTTACAGATGGCCACCTCCTCACTGTGGTCCTCCCTCTGTGTCTGGGTCCTGATCTCTTCTTATGTCATATTAGAACCCACACTTATGACCTCATTTTACCTTAATTACCTATTTAAAAGCCCTGTCTCCAAATACAGTCATATTTTGAGGGCGTAGGGGTTAGGGCTTCAACATATGGATTTGGGAAAATACAATTCAACCCATATCAGGCTTGCGATTGAAGCCTGGTTAGCGACTACCTCGGTGGCTATGGAGCCACTTGACTCTTCTGAGCCTCGTCTACTTTATCAGGGCCCAGCTGGTTTTCTTCCAGACACAGTGAATTGATCTAAATGGGGAGGAAAAACATTTTAACATCCTGGGGAGCTAGATTTGGAGAAAAAAGGTGATCAGGCTGGAATCTGGGTGAGAATCAGAGGATGCAGCCCATTGTCTAGGCTCACGTTAGGGTGGCGGCATGGGGCCCTGACTCACACCTGAGGAAGGAGCCGGCTGAGCCCTGTATTGTTGCATTGTTCCAGAGCTTTGCAAGGCTTTCTCGATGGGGACCATGAGCAGGTCTCTGCAGAAGACCCCAGGTGGGAGGCTTTGCCAGCTTGCACATCCTGTCCCCCATTCATCAGCTAACCTGCTGGGAATCTAGAAGGTCTCCAGCCAGGGAGCCACCATCATCGGAGCCGAATTCAGTTCTCTGAATTCCAGAACTTCTCAGAATGGGGAAGGGTGTGTGGTGGGACAATGTGGGCTTTAGAAACAAGTTAAGTACCTATCAATAGGGGAAACATTACTTCAATTATAATTAAACAGAGTTTATCATTATTTACATTATAATTATTGGGTTGGTGCAAACATAATTGCATTTTTGCCATTAAAAATAGTAGCAAATTTCAGAAGGTGTATGGAAATAAAAAAAGAAAGAAAAAAATAAAAGTAGTAGCAAAATCTGCAACTACTTTTGCACCAACCTTTATTAGAAAGTGCTGCGCTTTATCTTCATAACAACCCTGTGATGATGGTTACTGTCATTGGCCTCGTTTCATAAGTGTGGAAACTGAGGTTTACAAAATTTAAGTACCCAAGATCACAAAGCCCAAAAGTGAAAAAGCCAGAACTTGAAACCAGATCTTTCTGAAGCAAAGCTTATGTGCTTAGTCTCTATACTATACTCATTAAAAAACCATGTGTAGAAGAATATTTAATGATGTGAGCAAGTACCTTTGATGGGATGTTCAGTGAGCAAAAACAGAATATAAAATATACATCCCAATTCCATAAATGTGTGGGGGTGGTTGCAGGAAGTGGGGAAGAATACGCTAAAATCAGTGGTTATTTCTGGACGGTGAGTTACATTTTGATGTGATCCATTATACCTAGAGTAAGGCAAAGTCGATTTTTAAAAGTAGAGATAGGGCGAGGGATTTGGAAGGAGAAAAACCTGGGCGAGAAGCTCAGCTCTAGCTCTCCCTGCTCTGTGATGCTCAGCACCGGACTGCTGCCCTGCCTCTGGGTCCTTCTGAAGCATTCTGGGACTGGAGGAAGAGACAGGGAGTGAGGAAGCACAACTGATTGGGGTTCTATTTTTGAAAGAGGCTTGCGTTGGCATCCCTAGAGACAGAGCACGGTGCATTTCCCCGAATAACCACTGCTATTTTTAGAGGGCAGCAATGAACCGCGCTCCAGGAGAGAAGGCAAGAAAAGTGATTGGATGCTTCTGGAGACCCTGCGGGTCCTGGGCTAGATCTCAGTCGGTTTCTTCCAACACTCCTGCCTGGGAAGTTGCTCATCAGCCTCGCCGTGACCTTGGTTGGTACGGTGAGGCCACTGCCATCCTGAATGCTGCAAGGGCAGAGAATGCTGGGCGCCAACCCCAGGGGGCCACTTTTCACCCTTGCATGGCACACTCCTTACAGGCAGTGTAAGCTGCTGGAGAGGAGGAGTTGTCTGAATTGAATGTCTCCTAACCACAGCAGAAAAACAGGCAGCAGAGGATTACTGTCTGGGACCAAAGCCTCCAGGATGTGTTCCTGAAAATTTTTAGAGATGGGCAGAAATCAATAGAGATTAGAGATGAGAGGAATTATGGATTCTTAGACTACAAGGGTACCATATCCAGCCACCCTGCTTAAGAGGGCTGTCCAGCCCCAGGATTGCATACCTGCAAAGAAAGGGCATCCCCTGAGAGAGCTCCACCCATTTCTGGGTATTTGATTGCTTGCAATTTTGTTCCAAAAAGTCCCCTATCTTCTACTTAGCATACATAATGATTAAGGATAAATATTGACAATGAACTTATATTGCCGGCTTACCATGTATCAGGTAATAGGTATTCTACGTGTACCTTCTCATTCAGTCTTCACAATAGCATTCTGAGTCAGGGACATTAGTATTCTTATCTTGCAGATGAGGCGACTGAAACTGAATGCCTAGCACCTAGTAGTAATGACAGCAAATGTTTATATAGTTTACTGTGTTCCAGCCACTTTTTTACATGGTTTACATGAATTAACAAATTTAATCTTCACAAAAGCCCTTTGAAGTAGGTAGTATTACCATCTCCAATTTGGAGAGGAGTCCAGAGAGGCAAGATTTGAATCCAGACATACCAGGTCCAGTGGGCTTGTTCCTAACTGCCATGGCCATATTATTCTACCTCTCCATGAATATTTGTGTAATAAACATCTTACCTCTCTGCTCACATCTTGACCCATTCTTCTTCCTCTCTGCACCACCCACATTGGCCATCTTCCGGATCCACTAACATCAGGGACTCCTCCAGACTGCATTCCCCTCTTCTCCTGGACACCTCCTGGTCAGCCCTTAGGTTTCAGTTAATGTTGCTTCCCCAGAGAGGGTTGCTCTGATTTCCCCAGACCAGGTCAGCCCCCTCTTTTCACCTTTCTCCTAGTCGCTGTGGTCCTTCTTCAAGTGCCATCACCTCTCACCTCAACACACTCAGAAGGAAATCTCCCCAAGGGCAGGATGGTGCCACTGTCCTCCCACTGCGTCCCCGGCATCCCGCTCAGTGCCTGACACAGAGTAGATCCCCAATACGTATTTGTCATTTAAGTGCATGGCATCAGGGCTAGAAAACAGGGCTGGCACCCATTTTTCTTGAAGGCAAAGATGTGTCTGTAAACAGGCTGGCTCTTTTCCCACCAACTCGCCAGTTTCCTGACAACACGTGTGGTTCTGGGTTTTGTTCCTTCACATAACTTTGTATCTCTCATTTGAGATGGGAGGAAATAAAGACTGGGAAGGAAAGAGCGGTGGAAGGAGGGCGAAGGAGGAATCTGGCAGAGCTCCCCCACCTGGCTGGCTGCTCCTTAGAATCATCTGGGGGGTGTTGAAAGCCCAGTCCTTGCACCTCCCCAGGCCAATGGAATCAGGCCGGTGGGTGATGCCTGAGCTTGGACACTTGTTCAGCTTCTGTGGCCTGGTCCTCATAGATTGTATTTTGGAGACCAGGCCATCAGAGAGAAGATGAGAACCTTTGTTAGGAGACCCAGACCAGTCCTTGCTGCTCAGTGGTTCTTCACACGGTGGCGGCCTAATCAAGGAAGCTGGCCTCACCAAAAGCTAAAGATTAGGGCAGTCGTTGAACAGTAATTATCATCCTTATCATTTAACAATAATAGTTACTATTATTTGTTGAGTAAACAATGTGCTGGGCCTTTTGCATCCATCTTCTTAACCTGATCCTAATGAATGCTTGTTAGCTGGGTGGTGGTGTTGCCATAATACAAAGGAGGGTGCCCAGGTTAAGGTCTCCACACAGGGAGAAGTGGGGGAGGCCAGGTATGAACTTGGGCCTCTGTGAACCCGGAGCCTGTGCTCCAACAGTGGCCGGCACAGCCTGCAGGGGTGTGCCTCCTTTCCTTCCACAGCGAACGCAGTGTATGCAGAAAGCCTTCTACCTTCATGACTAACAAGACTCTGAAAAAAAAAAATTCTTGATTGGAAGCCTGTGACATTCTGTGCTAGGGTTGAGGAGAAGAGAAAGCCAGGTTTTCCCCCCACTAGGTCCCCCAGCAAAACAATGCATTTTAAATGGCTCCAAAATTGCTAAGCTATTTCACTGCTTCAGAGGAGAAATAGCTTGGGGAAAGCTATTGGCCCTTTATGCCCTGAACATCAAAATAAAATGCCAAATGGGAAAGTGAAATCACAGGAGGATAAGACGTGGGAAGGATTATGTGGGAAGTTTGCTGTTGATGCATGGGGAGAGTGTTAAACTAGAATTCCGGGTGCTTGTGAACTTGGGGGTCAGATGGACCTGGTTCGTCCAGCCTGGGTCTAATGCTCGCATGCTATCATGGCTTTAGGATGAACTGCAAGCAAGGCACCTCTTTGGCAGAAGGTCTTGAGTAGCTTCTGGTTCAGGTTCCACAGACCTGGGGTGGTGCCCAAGCAGGGGCTTCTTTTTTTTTTTTAAAGCTTCCAGGTGATTCTAATGAGGAGCCAGGGTTAGGAAGCTCAGCCTACTTCCTCCTTTCCCTTCATTCTCTCCCTTCTCATTCTTAGTTTTCTCCCCTCTCAAATGGGCATCATGTTATTTGAAGAAGCAATTCCCAGGCCCTTGCGGCAGGACGAAGTGCTCTCAGTAACCTGTGGTGAGTCAGTGGGAACGTCCCAGCCTGTTTCCGTCACACCTTTGCCTCCAAGAGAACCCAGTGCCAGCCCTATTATCTAGCAGGCTTGGGAAAAGGAAAGCACAGGGGAAAAGGGCCCAAGGCTGGCATTGAGTATTGAGGATTCAGAGGCTTGTTTCTTTTTGCTGAAAACCCTTCACCCCCGGGCATGACCAGGCGACATCTGCTTAACACACATCCATAAGCCTTGCTGAGGGTGGCAGCTTGTTGCCTCCTCAGGCTAAGGCTACTGCTACAAGGCTGTGTCGGTGAGACTAGTTGGAAAGTTCTAGAAATGTGGGTCAGGTGGGTTCTCAGTCAGGCCTGTCACTGCTGAGAGACAAGTCTCCAGGCCTGGAAGAGGAGAGAAAATGAGGCTTCCAGCCTCTAGACTGTTCTGTTTGATGAGCAGCACCATGGCGCCAGAAATCTGAGAACACATGTGACTGAGGCCCTGTTAAGAAGAGAATGCACCCTCCTGGAAATGGCCTCAGGAAATGTGAACAGTGCCTGATCTCAACACACAGATGTACAGAGCATGCCCAGGATAGGAATGGCAAATGGCTACCATCAACGGCACCAGCCAGGGGCTAACTCCTCAGACATAGGCACTCTCCACAACACCCCAATAGGTTGTGTTAGGACCCCAGTTTCACAGGCAGAGACCCTGAGGCTTAAGGGGACATAGAGCCAGTCAGTACTGAGGCTGAGCACTGGACTTCCATAGTAGCTTTCAGAACCGTTTTCCCATTTGGTCTTCTCAACAAGCCTACGAGATGAGCCAAGGTGAAGAAACAGGCTCAGAGACACACAGTGACTTCTCCAGTGACATACAGGTAACAAGCAGCAGGGCCTGGACTCACGGCCAGGCCTGCTGTACTCGGATCGGTGCTATCTCCCCTCAGTCCAGGCTTGCAAGATGCTGAGGCAGCAAGAGCAAAATGAGGAAGAAGCAAAAGCAGAAACCCCTGATAAACCCATCAGATCTCGTGAGGTTTATTCACTATCACAAGAATAGCGCGGGAAAGACCAGCCCCCACGATTCAATTACCTCCACCTGGTCCCCTCCCATAACACATGGGAATTCTGGGAGATACAATTTATTGAGATTTGGGTGGGCACACAGCCAAACCACATCATTCCACCCCTGACACCTCCAAATCTCATGTCCTCACATTTCAAAACCAATCATGTTTTCCCAGCAGTCCCCCAAAGTCTGAACTCACTTCAGAATTAACCCAAAAATCCGCAGTCCAAAGTCTTATCTGAGACAAGACAAGTCTCTCTGTCTATGAGCCTGTAAAATCAACTAGCCTATAAAAGCAAGCTAGTTACTTCCTAGATACAATGGGGGTAATAGCTATTGGGTAAATACACCCATTCCAAACGAGAGAAATTGGCCAACACAAAGGGATTACAGGGCCCATGCAAATCCAGAATCCAGCAGGGCAGTCAAAATATGAAGCTCCAAAATGATCTCCTTTGACTCCAGCTCTCACATCCAGGCCATGCTGATGTAGGAGGTGGGTTCCCATGGTCTTTGGCAGCTCCACCCCTGTGGCTTTGCAGGGTACAGCCTTCCTCCTGCCTACTTTCATGGGCTGATGTTGAGTGTCTGTGGTTTTTGCAGGTGCGCGGTCTAAGCTGTCAATTGATCTACCATTCTTAGGTCTGGAGGATGGTGGCCCTCTTCTCACAGCTCCAGCAGGCAGTACCCCAGTGAGGATTCTGTGTAGAGGCTCCAACCCCACATTTCCCTTCTGTACTGCCATAGCAGAGATTCTCCGTGAGGGCCCCACCCCTGCAGCAAACTTTTGCCTGGGCATCCAGGCATTTCCATACATCTTCTGAAATCTAGGCAGAGGTTCCCAAACCTGACTTCTGGACTTCCTTGCACCAACAGGTTCAACATCAAGTGGAAGCTGCCAAGGCATGGGGCCTCCACCCTCTGAAGCCACAGCCTGAGCTCTGTGTTGACCCCTTTCAGCCATGGCTGGAGCAGCTAGGACACAGGTCACCAAGTCCCTAGGCTGCACATAGCATGGGGACCCTGGGCTCAGCCCACAAAACCATGATTTCCTCCTAGGCCTCCAGGCCTGTGATAGGAGAGGCTGCTGTGAAGGTCTCTGACATGGCCTGGAGACATTTTCCCCATGGTCTTGGGGATTAATATTAGACTCCTTGCTACTTAACGCAAATTTCTGCAGCCGGCTTGAATTTCTCCTCAGAAAATGGGTTTTCCTTTTCTATCACATAGTCAGGCTGTGGATTTCTCAGACTTTTATGCTCTGCTTTCCTTATAAAACTGAATGCATTTAACAGTACCCAACTCATCTCTTGAATACTTTTCTGCTTAGAAATTTCTTCTGTAAGAGAGCCTAAATCATCTCTCTCAAGTTCAATGTTTCACAAATCTCCAGGACATGGGCAAAATGATACCATTCTCTTTGCTGAAACAAACAAGAGTCACCTTGGCTCCAGTCCCCAACATTTTCTCATCTCCATCTGAGACCACCTCGGCCTGGACCTTAGTGATCATATCATTATCAGCATTTTTGTTAAAGAGGTTCCAAACTTTCCCACATTTTCCTGTCTTCCTCGAAGCCATTCAAACAGTTCCACTTTTTGCCTGTTACCCAGTTCCAAAGTTGCTTCCACATTTTCAGGTATCTTTCCAGCAATGCCCCACTCTACTGATACCAATTTACTGTTTTAGTCCATTTTCGTGCTGCTGATAAAGACATACCTGAAACTGGGGACAAGAAGAGTTTAATTGGACTTACATTTCCACATGGCAGGGGAGGTGAAAAAATCATGGCAGGAGGTGAAAGGCACTTCTAACATGGTGGCAACAAGAGAAAAATGAGGAAGAAGCAAAAGCGGAAACCCCTGATAAACACATCAGATCTCATGAGGCTTATTCACTATCATGAGAATAGCACAGGAAAGACTGGCCCCCATGATTCAATTACCACCCCTCTGGGTCTTTGCCACAGTATGTGGGAATTCTGGGAGTTACAATTTGAGTGGGGACACAGCAGGGATATCAGCCCTGCTGTCCACTCCCATGGCCCTATCTGGATGTTTCAGCAGCTGGGCTGCCCCCAACCTCCAAACACTGCCATCCTTCATACTCCTCCTGAAACCCACCACAGCTACCGTTTCCTATCTGTGTGACCTTGGGCAGGTTGACTATCACCTGAGCTTTCATTTTCATTTCATTTCCCTACAAGGTGGGAGAGAAGAACCCATCTGCCCGACTACTGTGAGAACGACTGAGGCCACTGTGTCCCTGGCTTCACTGCTTCATAAACATAAGGGACCCTGCTATGTGAATGACACAGATCAGATATGTCAGTCTGTGGGGAGTTTCCTGCAGGAGCAATCCAGCCCAGCTTGTCACTCAGCAGGCAAAGGACAAAAAGAGACCTTGACTTACAGCAAGTCAGAGTATGACTGGCCAGGCCACAAGCCTTGTGTCCTGATTCTCAGTCCAGTGCTCCATACCCTGCACCAGACAGGGCCGTAGGACCTAGGGAAAAGGGGACTACAAGAGACTAAGCCAAAAAAGATCCCACCACCTGAAACCCCTGAAATGTAAGTCGTCCTGATGGGAGGCAGCATTTCTTTTTTTTTTATTATTATACTTTAGGTTGTGGGGCACATGTGCAGATCATGCAGGATTGTTGCACAGGTACACACATGGCAATGTGGTTTGCTGCCTCCATCCCCCTGTCACCTACATCTGGCATTTCTCCCCGTGTTATCCCTCCCTGACTTCCCCACCCACCGCTGTCCCTCCCCTAATCCCCCTCAACAGACCCCAGTGTGTGATGCTCCCCTCCCTGGATCCTTGTGTTCTCATTGGTCAACACCCGTCTATGAGTGAAAACATGCAGTGTTTGATTTTCTGTTCTTGTGACAGTTTGCTTAGAATTATGGTTTCCAGATTCATCCATGTCCCTACAAAGAACACAAACTCATCATTTTTTATGGCTGCATAGTATTCCATGGTGTATATGTACCACATCTTCCTTGTCCAGTCTATCATTGATGGGCATTTTGGTTGGTTCTAGGTCTTTGCTATTGTAAACAGTGCCACTATGAACATACGTGTGCATGTGTCTTTATAATAGAATGATTTATAATCCTTTGGGTATATACTCAGTAATGGGATTGCTGTGTCAAATGGAATTTCTATTTCTAGGTCCTTGAGGAATCACCACACTGTCTTCCACAATGGTTGAACTAGTTTACACTCCCACCAACAGTGTAAAAATGTTCCTATTTCTCCACATCCTCTCCAGTATCTGTTGTCTCCAGATTTTTTAATGATCTCCATTCTAACTGGCATGAGATGGTATCTCAATGTAGTTTTGATTTGCATTTCTCTAATAATCAGTGATGATGAGCATTTTTTCATATGTTTGTTGGCCTCATATATGTCTTCTTTTGAAAAGTATCTGTTCATATCCTTCGTCCACTTTTGGATGGGTTTGTTTGTTTTTTTCTTGTAAATCTGTTTTAGTTCTTTGTAAATTCTGGATATCAGCCCTTTGTCAGATGGGTAAATTGCAAACATTTTTTCCCATTCTGTTGGTTGCCTGTTCACTCTAATGATTGTTTCTTTTGCTGTACAGAAGCTCTGGAGTTTGATTAGGTCCCATTTGTCTATTTTGGTTTTTCTTGTCAATGCTTTTGGTGTTTTAGTCATGAAGTCCTTGCCTATGCCTATGTCCTGAATGGTTTTGCCTAGGTTTTCTTCCAGGGCTTTTTTTTTTTTTAATTTAATTACATTTTAGGTTTTGGGGTACATGTGAAGAGCATGCAAGATTTTTGCATAGGTACACACATGGCAGTGTGATTTGTTGCCTTCCTCCCCATCACCTGTATCTGGCATTTCTCCCCATGCT
>NW_022436974.1:22080745-22090096 GCF_009761245.1 Sapajus apella
TGTGATGCTCCCCTCCCTGTGTCCGTGTGTTCTTGTTGTTCAACACCCACCTATGAGTAAGAACAGGCAGTGTTTGATTTTCGGTTCTTGTGTCAGTTCTTCCAGGGCTTTTATGGTGTTAGCTCTTATGTTTAAGTCTTTAAATCCATCTGGAGTTAATTTTAATGTAAGGTGTCAGGAAGGGGTCCAGTTTCTGCTTTCTGCACACTGCTAGCCAGTTTCCCAACACCATTTATTAAACAAGGAATCCCTTCCCCATTGCTTGTTTTTGTCAGCTTTGTCAAAGATCAGATAGTTGTAGATGTGTCGCTTTGCCTCCAGGGCCTCTGATCTGTTCCATTGGTCTATATCTCTGTTTTGGTGCCAGTACCATGCTGTTTTTATTACTGTAGCCTTGTAGTATATTTTGAAGTCAGGTAGTGTGATGCCTCCAGCTTTGTTGTTTTTGCTTAGGATTGTCTTAGCTATGTGAACTCTCTTTTGGTTCCATATGAAGTTTAAGGTGTTTTTTTCCAGTTCTGTGAAGAAGGTCATTGGTAGCTTGATGGGGATAGCATTGAATCTTAAATTATTTTGGGCAGTATGGCCATTTTCATGATATTGTTTCTTCCTAACCATGAGCATGGAATGCTTCTCCATCTGTTTGTGTCCTCTCATTTACTTGAGCAGTGGTTTGTAGTTCTCCTTGAAGAGGTCCTTTACATCCTTTGTTAGTTGTATTCCTAGGTATTTTATTCTCTTTGTAGCAATTGTGAATGGAAATTTGCTCATGATTTGGCTCTCTGTTAGTCTGTTATTGGTGTATAGAAATGCTTGTGATTTCTGCACATTGATTTTGTATCCTGAGAATTTGCTGAAGTTGCTTATCAGTTTAAGGAGATTTTGGAGTGAGATGATAAGATCTTCTAAATAGACAATCATTTCATCTGCACATAGAGACAATTTGACTTCCTCTTTTCCTAATTGTATACCTTTATTTTTTTTCCCTTGCCTAATTGCTCTGGCTAGAACTTCCAATTAAGAACATCAGTGTTCCCTCACTGAGACTTGAGTTCTGGCTGCCCTGCCCACCCCACTACCTGTGAGGTTATGGGCAGGTTGTAGCCATCTGAGGCCCAGATTCCAAATCTGTAAAATGAGGAAGAGGATGAGTGAAATTCTAGAGCAGGGAACTTAGCAGGCCACTCCAGAATTGGTACCCATCATTATGAGGCCTTCTTTTCAGTCCTCAGATACTGAGAGAAAATGGTGAGGTTGGTGCTGGTAGTGGTGAGGCTGGTGGGAAAACTTGCTGATGTGGGCATCAATCAGGGCCTTTCAGCGTTCAGGTAGGGGTCCTGAGTGCGGGGAGGCTGCAGAGGAAGGGGAAGAACCAAGAGGAGCTTGTGAGGCTCCTTGAGCTACTCCTGTATCTTCTGCCATATCCCCTGCCTGCATCCTTGCTGGGAACAGAGTCACAAGAAAGCAACTTCAAGCTGTTGGCCGTAAGAGTCTGTCACCACACAATCCCTATAGGGAAAATAGCCATATCGCCTAGATTATTCTTGAAATTTTTTTCTTTTATGATCAAGACACTGATACAGACTCTGCACAGAAAATCTTTTTTTAAACTGTAATTATAATTAAAACTGCTTTGCAACATTAACAAAACCACACATCTCTTGACTTGTATCACCTATTCATATTGACTGTTGACATTTTTAGGTGATTCCTTCCACATTTTTTCTGCCAGAGCCTGTATTTCTGTTTGAAGGGGCTGTCTGTATTAGGGTCTTCATGATGCTTCTTGAGGGAGTAGAGGATGGCGTTATTTTTGACTCTCATTCATTCATTTATTCTAAAATAAATACTGATTATCTATCCTTTGCCAGGTGCTGTCCCAGGCCTTGAGGATCTTAAATAAAAAATAAGACTTGGTCATGCCTTCCAAAGAGGACAGAGAGAAGAAAAAGAAAGGGGGTTGCCATTTACAGGACGCAAGGCCCCGCACTTACACGCGTTAGCTTATTTAAGCCTCTTGCCAATTGTGACACAGGCTTTCATATGCCCATTTTACTTATGAGGAAGCTGAGACTTCAGACATAAACACAGTGCCCAGGGCAGTTTAACTGGTAGCTGGAACAGGGAGCAATGGAAGTTTATGTCTAACCGAAAAATGTGACCATCTTTTAAAATGCCAGGTGATGATGTCTGCCAAGTAAGACAAACATGTAAACAGGGGAGTACCCTGTAAAGGGATAAAGTTAGAGGATTTTTTTTTTTCCTTTCAAGCTGCAGTAGGAGCACAGAGAAGGGAGAGATTCATGTTGCTTGGACTGAAGGTTCCAGAAGGCTGCCCAGAGGGGCACCCTTTATATAGAATGGGAATCATCTCTATCTAAATCCTGCTACGTGTGGAAAAGCAACCTCTAAACCTGCAAGTGACCAGCTGCCGTCTGAAGCATTTCTTCTAACCATCAGTGGTGCAGAGATCCCAGAGTGCTCTGTGATCTGACAACAGGAGTGAGGCCATCAACAGAGTCTGCCCAGGCAAGTCTGACTTGGCAAAACCAGCAGGACTGGGCGACTTCTGAGGTTGTGCTCTCAGGCCTCTCTTCTTTTATTCATGCCAGCTGTGGTCAGTCAATATTAGCTCTGGTTCCATTTTAAATCAAAGTAAAATCCATTTGGCAAATATTTATGGAAGCCCTACAACATCTTACGCAGGCACTACATACCCAGAGGATAAAAAGATGTTTAAGACCTAGCTTTGGACTTCAAGAGGCTCTCGTTCTAGGAGAGAGGGTAGTGCTAAATGACACTGTGAGAGCTGTCACAGGGTACCACAGGAGTGTTTGAAAAAGGCATATTTGATTCATTTGCAGTTTGATGAACACCTACTGTATGCTGACATGGTGCTAAGACCTGGGAATCAGAAAAGAACAGGACACAGTCCCTACCCTTAGGAAGCATACTCCTTCATTGGAGAAACAGATGTAAATAATATAATTATGACAAATGCTTGTGTGATGGAGAAGGAGACTGCTGTGGGAACACAGAGAGATGGGGGCTAACCACCTATGGAAAAAGGGAAGGGATCTTGGATTTGCCAAACACCTACTAAATGCTGAGAGTTTACGTGTGTTATATCACTTCTTAGTTCCTCTTAGATTTTTTTTTATGAATGTGGGAATTGAAACTTGGCGTTAAAGTATCTTATCCAAGATCACAAATTATGACTACCTAAAATTTTGCATTCTGTGCCATAATATATCTGTTTACATTCATACGAAATAGTGTTTTAAATACTTGCTAAGCATCTACCCATGTTTTTACATTCCCAAAAATTCAACAAGAAAGGTGTCCCACCTAAGAAACTGTGCCAATTACACCTATTTTAGTGCCTCCGAATTTCATACTAATAATTTCCATGAGGACTAGGAATTCCTTAGGTTCCCTCCTTCATGATTTCAGTGACATGTTTATTTATTATGCATGCTTGCAGGTAGCATGTGCAAAGATTTCCCCATATCTGCTTCCCCAGCACTGACTGCCCTTCTGAGGTCAGGACTTGAACTTGCAATCACCACACCCCCTCCTTGGCCTTAGGCCTGCCTGGACAAGCATGGACAGATCCCAGCCCCTTCTCATCTCCTCCTCCCTTTTCTACTGCTCCACCTCTCCCCCTCCCTCTTCTCTCCTCTTTTCTCCTCTTCCCCATCCCTGTCCTCACTCCTCTTCTGCTCTCTCCCCTTCCCCTTTATTCTTCCCTTCCTCCTTCTTTGCTTTTCTCCTCCATTCTCCTCTCCTCACTCCCCATTCTCCCTTCCTTCCTTCTCCCCTCCTCTCTCCTCTCCTTCCCTCCTTCTCCTCACCCTCCTCATCTCTTCTCCCTTTTTCTCACCTCCATCATCTCATCTCTGCTGGGACTTCACTGAAACTCTCTATTCTTGGGTTCATAAGCTGGGGTCCATGAATCCTGTGGAGTCTGTGAGTGAGTTTCCAGGTGGGTATTATCCCTTGAAATTGAAGTCAGCATTCTGGATTCGTGGCCATGGATATCTTTTCCCGGGAAGAAGTGCTATAGCTTTTACCAGATCCTCATATTCCTGGACGTGGACTCTCCCACTTCTTAATTCCTGGACTTCAGTTTCTTGTTTCCCAAAATTCCCATAACAAGTGAGATTCATAGTTTCTCTACAATTGATTTTAAAATTTGCAGCTGCAGAAAAAGTAAGTTCACTGAAGCCCTTTGTAAAGAGAGCTCACTGGTTGGAAAGTGCAAGTGTCCCAGCAGTTGTGTGGATTAAATGAGCTCTCACTGGTGAGTGTTTGGCATGCAAGCAAAGCTAAACAACGGTGAGGTTTTCTCCCTCCCGAGCTCTACTGAAACACTGTTCTTTGCAGATGAGTAGAATTGTACATAGTCTGCTAGGCTGCCATAACAAAGTACCACAGACTGGGTGGATTAAACAATAGAAATTAATTGCCTTCCAGTTCTGGAGGCTGGAAGTTCAAGCTCAAGGTGTCTGCAGGGTTGGTTTCTTCTGAGGCCTTCCTTGGCTTGCAGATGACTATCTTCTCACCATGTAGTCACATGGTCTTTCCTCTGTATATCTGTGTCCCAATCCCTTCTTATAAGGACAGCAATCATACTGGGTTAGGGCCCAATCATATGATCTCATTTTACCATAATTAACTTTTTAAAGCCCCTGTCTCCAAATACTTTCTGAGCTACTGGGGGTTAGGACTGGACTTCAACATATGAATTAATGGGAGGCACCATTCATCTCATAACAAATTGAGTAAAATTCCTTCCCTTGTATGGTCTCACTAGTGTCCTGCCTGGGGAGGCAGTCGTGAGAGGACAGGTATGCACAAAGCCTATTCATTGAACACTATTGCATCTAGAACTTGGTCTTAATTCAAACCACTATTGACAAAAGGTTATTTAGGAAGCACTTTCTGGCTGAGTGGGTCCAGGATTAATTATTAAGGACCTATGTATGGGTTGGGCAGGAGCTGTGGATACCACGTTAGCAAGTAGCCAGCCTAGTGGTTACCTCGTCTTCCTGACAGATAGGAAGAAACTGTGTTTTATTTATGTGTGCTGCTATTCTTAGTCTTGCACTTTTCCCTTTATGCCCAGTAGAAAGGATTATTGTAACTACTCTATCTTGAACCCCTCTCATAGTCAAATTAATAGACAAGGCCCAGGTCATGGCCCTGGAGTTCAATAGCCAAAATATATTAACTCAAAACCATTATCAGAGCAATAGACCAATGTGTGTAAAAGTTTAACATTCAGAACAAGAATGGTGTGGGAGGAATGGGAAGGGGTGGGGTGATGGGGCTAAGGAGCATGTCTAAATATCTTGTATAAATTACTCCACTCTCCTCTGAGAGTTTCTTAACAAAACCTTTTCTATAATATCACCTGCAGTGTAAATACATGATCTAAGGAGAATATTTCACCAAAGCCAATGGCCAGAGAATCGGGCTCCGAGGGGCTATTTCAGATGCAATAAATTAGAGCTGTGTGCTTAATAATATACACTGGAAGCAGGTGAATCAATAATCTCAGTGCATTCAAGTATAGATTCAAAGCAGTTTATTCCAGGAACAATAACACATGGTATTTATTTGCATAGGTCTAGAAAACTTAGGCTATTTCTTTAGAAAATTCAAGATAGTTAAGGTCTTTTTTCCTTCATTATCCTACCCCATCCCCCAATATTTGATTTCTTCACAGATTGCCTGTCTCGTGGGTGATAGCCTAATTTATCATTTCACCCCCCCTCTGCTCTTCTCTGTTGGTGTAAACTGGCTCTGGGTTATTGCCATGAGGTATTGCAGTAGAAGGAAAGTTATCCACTGACTAGCTGTTTTGTTTTATATGTCATTTACCTTTCTCAGTCTCATCTGTAATATGAGGATAACATACCTGCTTTCTGAAATTGCTATAAGGCTTAGAGATAAAGCATGTAAAGGCTCCACTCTAGTGCCTGGTGAAACAGTTGCTTGATAAACAGACGCAATTGTTGCCACAAGGCTCTGTTGATGGTTTTGTGTGTTGGAAAAAGTGCTCAGGCTGGGAGGCTACATGCTGGATTCCTGTCTCCTTTCTCTTACCAGGGGCACCTCCACTCTGAGCCAAAACTGCCAGCCAGGTCACTAGCTTAGCCAATGACTAGCATGAGGCATGGTGAGATGATATTATTCATCCAAGACATAGGAATATTAGTAAAGGTAGTGTGGTATAAAGGAAAGAATATAGTTTTTGCAGTTAGAGAGATCTGGATTTAAATCCTAGCTTTGCCACTTTACCTTGGACACATTACCTCATTTCTTTGAAACTCAATTTCTTCATCTTTAAGAGTGAGATGAAAAATATTTTCTTGGAAAGATTATGGGACAATGAAACTAACCCTTCTATGCATGTAGAATGCCACACTCTGTCCCTGGCACAGAAAAGGCACTCAGACTTGGGGATAACTGCTTTACCATCATTATTGTGGTTATGAACATTACCTCCTTGGCAGGTGTTTCTGGAGATTTTAGGAAACTATATCAGAAGGAATTTAGAAAAGGCAAAGGCTCTCTGCACAGTTAATGATCTTTTTCTTCCTAGGCCAGTGCACTTTTTCAAGGGACTGCTAAGGTTTATGATTTCATCAGAATAAGGAATTTGGGTTAGGCATAAACAATTGCACCTTCAACCTTGGGCAATGATTTTGCAGCTTTCACGTGTTCCAAGCAATGTGAAAATTAAATGATGTATGCCAATACTAATGGTAAATAGGTTTCTGTGGAAAATTCCACATTGATTGTCTCCTCCTGGCACTAAGAGTCAAATGGCACCAAGCCATTCGCTGGTGATACAATATGAAAATTGGCTGGTGATTTAACTGGACCCAATTATCCTGTTGGATGCTGCTTCAGATATGAGACTATAATTTTCTAGTCCATCACTTTTCAAAGTCATAGACTAAGGAGGAAAGCAGTTTTTTCTTGTATTTTAAACATTTATGGGGTTTTGTTGTTGCTAGTGTGTGTGTGTGTGTGTCTGTGTGTGCGTCGTCTGTGTGTGTTTGTGTGACAGGGTCTCTATCACCCAAGCTGGAGAGTGCAGTGGTATGATCTCAGCTCACTGCAGCCTCAACATCCTGGGCACAAGCAATCCTCCCACCTCAGCCTCTCAAGTAGATGGAACTACAGGCGTGCACCATCATGTCCAGCTAATTTTTTAATGTTTTTTAGAGGCAAGGTTTTGCTGTGTTGCCCAAGCTGGTCTGAAACTCCTGGGTTCAAACTATCGTCCCCATGAGCCTCCCAAAGTGCTGGGATTACAGGCATGAGCCATTGTGCCCAGCTAAACATTTGTTTTTTTATGTTTCAAATAAATATATAGTTTGTTTTGAACAGAAGACATAAGCTTTATCTGTCATTTGTACCTTAGTATGAGATATTGAGAGTCTTACTTGTTTAAATTTCTAAAATTGTGGTAAAATACATGTAACATAAAATTTAACATTTTGACCATTTTTAAGTGTACAGCTCATGGCATTAAAATATTCACATTGCTGTACAACCATCCATCTCCATTTCATCTTCCAAACTGAAACTCTATGCCCTTTTAACAATAACTTTCCCCACTGCCTTCCCTCTAGCTCCTGGCAACTCCCATTCTACTTTCTGTCCCTGTGTGTTTAACTGTCTCACACAAGTAGAATCGTACAGTGTTTGTCCTTTTGTAATTGGCTTCTTTCCCTTAGCATAATGTCCTCTGGGTTAGGGATTCCCATTCCCCCCAAGTCCTCACCCTGCTGCCCCTCTCCCCTGAGGTAGACCAGTACCAGTAAGTGGTCAGGAACCCAGCCTCACAGCGGGAGGCAAGCAGGAGGTCACAAGAGAGCACTACTGCCTGAGTTCTGTCTCTTATCGGCTCAGTGGGGCATTAGATTCTCATAGGAGTACGAACCCTATTGTTAACTGAGCATGGAGAGATTTAGGTTGCACACTCCTTGTGAGAATCTAATGCCTGATGATCTGACGTGGAACAGTTTTCATCCTGAAACCGCCTTCCTCTACTATGTGTGGAAAAATTGTCTTCCACGAAACTGGTCACTGGTGCCAAAAAGTTGGGGAATACTGTTCTAGGTCCATCCGTGTTGTAACGTGCCAGAATTTCCTCCCTTTATAAGGCTGAATAATAATACATTGTGTGCATATACCACATTTTCTTTATCCAGTTATCTGACATTGGACTCGTAGATCGATCCGTCTTTTGTGAATAATGCTGCTGTGAACATAGATGTACAAACATCTGTTCAAGTCCCTGCTCTCAGTTCTTCTGGATATATATTCAGAAATTGAATAGTTGGATCATAGGATCATTCTTTTTCAATTTAATTGAGGAATTATCATACATTTCTTCAGAGCAGTGACACTGTTTTACATTTCCCCAAGCCATGCACAAGAGTTTCAATTTTTCTACATTTTTGCCAACACTTGTTATTTTCTGTATTTTTTTATTAATAAGTCACTCATGCACATAAAGTGTAGAGTCATCTGTTTACTTGCTCATTCATTTTATTTCTCTCTTTTTAAAAATTAAGAAACTTTATTTTCAAGAGAAGTCTTAGGTTCACAGAAAAACTGAGTGGAAAACAAGGGTCCCCTTGCGTCTTCTGTGCCACACACATACAACCTTCCCCACTGTCAATATCCCCAACCAGAGTGGCACATTTGTTACCACTGATGAACCTATATTGACACATCATTATCACCCAAAGTCCATAGCTTACATTGGTGTTCACTCTTGGTATTGTACATTCTATGAGTTTTGATAAATGTATATAACATCATGTATCTATCATTGTAGTACAGAACAGTTTCACTATTCTAAAAAATCCTCTGTGTTCTGCCTATTCATCCCTTCCTCCCTCCAGTCCCTGGCAGCCACTGATCTTTTCACTGTCTTCAAAGTCTCACTTTTTCCAGAATGTCAGTGGAAATCATGTAGTATGTAAACTTTTCAGACTGACTTCTTTCACTTAAAGAGCATTTAAGTTTCTTCCATGTCTTTTTATGGCTTGATAGCTCATTTATTTTAGTGCTAATTAATATTCCGTTGTCTGGATGTACCATAGTTTATTTATTTATTTATCTACTTAAAGACATCTTGGGCCGGGCGCGGTGGCTCAAGCCTGTAATCCCAGCACTTTGGGAGGCCGAGGCGGGTGGATCACGAGGTCAAGAGATCGAGACCATCCTGGTCAACATGGTGAAACCCCGTCTCTACTAAAAATACAAAAAATTAGCTGGGCATGGTGGTGTGTGCCTGTAATCCCAGCTACTCAGGAGGCTGAG
>NW_022436974.1:22090196-22150549 GCF_009761245.1 Sapajus apella
AAAAAAAAAAAAAAAAAAAAAAAAAAAAAAAGACATCTTGGTTGCTTCCAAGTTTTGGCAATTATTAATAAAAGTACTATATACATTCATGTGCTGGTTTTTTTTCTGGATTTAAGCTTTCAATTCATTTGGGTAAATACCAAGGAGTGCAGCTGCTGGCTCATATAATAAGAATGTGTTTAGTTTCTTAAGAAACTGCCAAACTGTCTTCCAAAGTAGAGGTACCATTATGCATTCCCGTGAGCAATGAATGAAAATTCATGTTGCTCCACATCCTCACTAGCATTTGATGTCAGCATTTTGGATTATGGCCATTAAATAGGTGTGTATTAGTATTTGGTTGTTTTAGTTTGCAATTCTCTACTGGCATATGATGCTAAACATCTTTTTCTATGTTTAATTGCCATCTAAATATCTCATTTGATGAGACATCTGTTCAGTTCTTTTGCTCAATTTTGAATCAGGTTGTTTTCTTATTGTTGAATTTTTTTCTTTTATTATACTTTTAAGTTCCGGCGTACATGTGCAGAACATGCAGGTTTGTTACATAGGTACACACGTGCCATGGTGGTTTGCTGCATCCATCACCCCATCATCTACATTAGGTATTTCTCCTAATGCTATTCCTCCCCTATCCCCTTACCCCCTGCTATCCCTCCCCTAGCCTCCCACCCCCCTACAGGCCCCAGTGTGTGATGTTCCCCTCCCTGTGTCCATGTTCTCACTCATAAGTGCTTATTGTTGAATTTTAAGAGTTCTTTGGATATTTTGGGTAACAGTCCTTCACCAGATAGTCTTTTGCAAATATTTTCTCTCAGTCTATGACTTGTCTTCTCATTCTCTTTATATCATTTTTTTGGAGAGCATACGTTTTTAATTTTAATGTCCAGCTTATCAATTATTTCTTTCATGAATTGTGCTTTTGGCATTGCATCTAAAAAGTCATCACCATATCCAAGATCACCGAAGTTTTCTCCCATGTTATCTATTTGGTGTTTTATAGTCTTGCATTTTAAATTTGGGTCCATGATCCATTTTGAGTTAACCCTTGTGAAGGGAATGAGGTCTGAGTCTAGATTAATTTTTTTGGTATGTGGATGTCCAGCTGTTCCTACACCATTTGTTGGTAAGATTATCTTTGCTCCATTAAATTGCCTTTGCTCCTTTGTCAAAAATCAGTTGACTGTATTTATGTAGATTTATTTCTGGGCTCTCTCTTCTGTTCTATTGACGTATTTGTGTTTTCTTTACCAATACCATGCTGTCTGGATTACTGTAGCTTTATAGTAAGTCTTGAAGTTCAGTAATGTCAGTCCTCTGGCTTTATTCTTCTCCGATGTTGAGTTGGCTGTTATGGATCTCTTGCTGTCTGTGTAAACTATAGACTCATTTTGTCAACAACCACAAAATAACTTGATGGGATTTTGATTGGGATTGCATTGAATCTATAGGTGGATTTGGGAAGAACTGTCATCTTGATAATTTTGAGTCTTCCCGTTTATAAATATGAAAGTTTTGGTTTTTTTTTTTTTTTTGGTTCTTTGATCTTTCATCAGAATTTTGTCGTTTTCAACACATAGATGTTGTACATATTTTGTCAGGTTTATACCTAAGTATTTCATTTGGGTGGCACTATGTAAATGGTAATTATTTTTAATTTTAAATTCCACTTGTTCATCGCTGTTGCATAGGAAAGTGATTGACTTTTGTATGTTAACTTTGTATCCTGCAGTCTTGCTATAATTGCTTATTAGTTCCAGGAGTTACTTTTTTTTTTTTAATCAGTTTTTTCAGGACTTCTACATAAGCAATTGTATTACCTGTGAGCAAAGTTTTATTTCTTTCTTCCCAATCTATATACTTTTTTATTTCCTTTTCTTGTCTTATTGTTTTATCAAGGACTCCCAGTAAAATATTAAGAAGTAGTGGTGAGAGGGGACACCCTGGCTTTCTTCCTTCCTGATTTTTAGCAGAAAAAGCTTTGAGTTTCTCACCATTAAATATGATATTGCCAGTAGATTTTTTGTAGATGCTCTTTATCAAGTTGAGGAAGTTCCTTTCTATTCCTAGTTTACTGAGAGGTTTTGTAATAAATGAGTGTTGAATTTTGTCAAATGCTTTTTCTGTATCTATTTATATAATTATTTGACTTTTCTTTGTTAGCCTGTTGATGTGATGGATTATATTAATCAATTTTTCTATGTTGAACCAGCCTTGCGTACCTGGGGTAAATCCTAATTAGTTATGGTTTGTAGTGTTTTTTATACATTGTTGTATTCTATTTGCTAATATTTTGTTGACGACTTTGGTATCTATGCTCATGAGAGATAGTGGCCTGTAATTTTCTTTCCTTGTAATGTCTTTGCTGGTTTTGTCATTAGGGTAATGCTGGCCTCATGGAATGAGTTGGGAAGAATTTACTCTGCTTCTGTCTCCTTGAAGACATTGTAGATAATTGGTATAATTTCTTCCTGCTTCAGCATCCAAAGTAGCTGAAATTGCAGATGCACGCCACCATGCCCAGCCAGTCTTATTTATTTTTAACGGCATTCTTACAAAAATATTCAGGCAACACAAATTACTAAAACAAATTTAAAAAATGAAGTATAGTTATGATTAACCCCACATACAATTACTAAGTGTTCCAGAAGGCCTGCAGACTTGCAAAGTGTACAGGATTGTTCTCACTGTATAAAGCTTAGACTAGACCGATTAAAGGACTTGACCAAGGCAACACTGCTAGTTCATAATGGAGTGAAATCCAGTTCTGCCTGATTGCTTGGCTGTTGAACACTGTACTATGCTTCTTCTTCAATCTTCGGTATCTATAGATCATATGTGCCATAAGGTTCCTGTGAGGAAACCCATGTGTAATATCAGCCTTTGACTGTCTACCTCATGGCCAAATTCCTATTATGGTAGTCAGAGAAGCTCCACAGTCAGATACATAAGAGTGGAGGGTGAATCATAAATACAGGGGAGATTCCAGGGATCTGGTCTCACCTTGGTTTTTTGTTTTTGTTTTCATTTTTTTTTTTTTTTTTTTTTCCTTTTCGCCAAAGTGCATTTTTAGAACCTTGTTAATGAAGTTTAAGGTGCAAAATTGGTGTTTTCTCTTTCCACATTGCTTTGGTTAATTTTAAGCCTGTACCTAAAACAACTTATATAAAATAGCACTATTAAAACTGCAGGGCAATTTGCAAGTCCAGACCTTCGGTTTTGTAGACAGAGAGATCATGATTCAATTCCCGAAGCTACCATGTTCTCGCTGTGTCCCCATGGTGGGGAAACCCTTAATCTCTCTAAGCCTCAGTTTCTTAAACTATAAAATGGAATAGGGATATAATACCAATTTCATCAGAGGTTGTTAATTTAAATGAGAAAATGCTTGTAAAGCCATAGCACTGCTCTTAAAACAGGTGATATAGTCAGTAAATGTTAGCTAATATTATTCCAAACCGTTTGAGCACCTCCTGTATGTCAAACTCTTTATCGAATCACTTTCTTGGTCTTCAAACTTTTTATCATCCATCCTTAACAATAAATGGTTTTTGAGTACCCAACCTCAGTATTTTCAATTATATTTATAAATTACATTCATGACTCATTCTCAGTCCATGTACTAAATATTAGGTAAGTTTAATGCTTCTTTTCTTAGAATTAAAAAGAGAGAGATGTTCAAATATTTTATCCCCATATTCCAATGGATTATCTTAATCACCTTGTTTTGCAGGCCTCCAGTTTAGCTTATCTAAAACAGGAGTTGGCAAACTTTTTCTGGAAAGAGCTGGATAATGAAGATTTTTGAGTTTGTTGGGACTCTGTCACAGCTACTCAATTCTGCTGTTGTGGCATGAAAGTAGCCATAGACAATATGCAGATAAATGGATGTGGCTGTGTTCCAATAAAACTTTATTTAAAAAACATGTGCTGGGCCATCATTTCCAGTTTGCAGACCTCTGACCTAAGAGAGTTTGCTCTGCTCTTTAAATATAAATTTCCCTTAGCAGACTATATAAAGCCAGTAGCACTTGCAAACATTGTGAGGTAGGTGACAAGGAGAAGTGAGGTGATGACTATGATAGCTTCTTGCAAAATGTACAAAGTAAGTATATCGTTATCATCGTCGTTGTTGTTGATATGTTATCATCATCGTTGTTGTTGAAAAATTAGAGCATTTTCCATGCATAGGCCATTAAAGGGGCTGCCTTCCTTGTAGCAGCCTTACTCTGCAGAAATAATACGGAGTCTTTTGTAAATAAGGGCAGCCCTCTCTGACCCTTTGGAAGGAAGATACAATTTTTTATTTGATTTCCTCTCCTACTTTCTTTTAGCCAGATACACATATGAAAAGACTGGATTGTTTTTATGAAATTAGTGTATCCTATAAACAGAGAAAAATAAAGTTTGGTAGCTTCATGGGGGTGATGGCTTACCCATGGCCGGATATTTCTTATTGCCTGCTGTGTATCAGGCACTGTGCTGGACCCTATGTGTGGGCATGGGGGAGACAGAAATGAGTGAGAGGCGGCCTCTGCCCTTGAGGAACTCCAGTTAGCCTTTCTCCCTGCCATCCTCCAGCACTACTCCTGTCAGGGGTCCCAGGACCTGCATGTTGCTATATCCAGTGGTCCTTGCTCAGTCCTCATATGACTCAAACTATTCACATGGTTGATTTCATGCTCCTTGTGGAGCATTTCCTTTTTGCTTGCTCAGGGACTCTGCTCTCCCCTGGTTCTGCCTCACCACACTACTCACTGCTTCTTTCACCTCTTTCACTGCTTCCTCCTACTATTGGATCCTCTAAATGCCTGGGTGACCCAGGACTCTTCTTTCTGTTCTATACTCCCTGGGAGATCTTATCCAGCCTCCAGGTTTAAATCCATCTATCTGTCAGTGACTCCCAGATTGGTATCCCTAGTCTGTACCTCTGCCCTAAACTCCAAATTTATATATCCCCCTAAACAGGCAACAGCTCTTTCAAACCTAACATGCATAAATCCTGTTCCGTGATTTTTTTCCCACCTGCTTGCAAATTTCTCTTCCTGTGTTAGTTCTATTCCTTGCTTCACTCAGGCTAAATACCTTAGGGTTTCTTTGTCTCCCCTTTCTCTCACATCCCACATCCAATCCATCAGCAGATATCTTCAGTTCTGCCTTCGAAAGTATGTGAAGTATATGATCGGACTGCTTCCTTTCACCTTCACACCCTCACCTTGGCCATCTCTCCCCTGGGTTATTCCAGGAGCCTCCTACCTGTTCTTCCTGCTTCCTCTTTGCTCTTCTTCAATCTGTTCGCATCCCTCCTCTGCTTAAAACCTTCCAAAGATTCCCCATCTCGGAGGAAAAGCTAAAATCGCTATCATGTCCCACGGGGCTCTACACATCTGTCACAGCAGGGCCCACCCTGATGCTATGGTCCCATCTTCTCCCTCTGCCCTCGGCTCACCTCAGTCCAGCCACACCCGCCCCCTTGCTGCCCCTCCAATGTGCCAGGCACTCTCCTATAGCCCCCTGCACCTGCTGGACCTTTATTGCCCCAAATGCCTGCAGGGATAGCTGCCCCACTCCCTTCAGGTCCCTACCTAATGTCACCTTATCAGAGAGACATTCCCTGCCCTAGCCATACTCTCTTTCTTCCTTATCCCACGCTATATTCCTCTGTAATATTGATCGTCACCTAACGTGTCAGATTTTTACCTGACTTCCACTTTAGACTCTAACATTGAAGCAGGGGCTTTGTCTGTTTATTCCTGATCCCTGAATGCAGAGCGATACCTATGGGTGCTCAGAGAGCCTTCAAATATGGAGGGGAAAGAGAAGAGAAACCCAGTCTTGTGGAGGAGCACTAAAGTGATTACATGCAGGATGATGGGTGCACTGGGTTTGAAAACCAAGGGGCCTCCAACCCTCCAACACTGGTTTAATGAGAACAGTTCTTTAATCTGTTTAAATACTAAATGCCAATATAAATTTGATTTTGGAGGAAAAGGCTCCACTGCTTTGAAAAAAAAAGTGTGTGAACAATTCATTTAAAACAACTGTTCTAGGCCACGGGTGACCATGTCAGGGCTTAGAGCAGATGAGTGGCATGGTCACGTCTGCATATTGTGAAGATTAGTCTGTCAGGGGTGTGGCTTGTGGAGAAGGGGTGAAACCAGGGCAGAGAATCTAGCTGGACAAGAGGTAGAAGCAGTGTGATCCTTTCAATCAGAGAACCAAAGGAGCCTCAGTACATTCCCATTTCTTTCTCCATTCTTCAGATTGATGCTAGATGCATATTTTGGTCTACGCTTTCTCTTCCTGAATAAAATGAGTTTGATTGTATTTAAATATGCTAAATACTATATTATCACTGACTGTGTACTATCTAACATATATTACTAGGTACTAAATACTATAGCTACCTGCATGTTTAGCAACTGATCTTCTCATACACATAAATATGCACATAGCTTCAGGTTGGCTAATTAGTTTCACTGAGTCCTTTGGAAAAGAAGGCAGGGTAAAAAATGAAAGAGTAAATAATTAGGTGTCAAGTAATTAAAAATACTGTTGAGAAAGAATGCCTTTTAAATAGTTTTTTTTAATTGGGTTTTTAATATGACTGACTTGGAAAGTTTCTCTCAGAAGATGGTATTGATTGACAGACACTATAGTTATTAATAACATGTAGTCAGTCTGTTAGGAATATATTAAGTGTTCAGGAGATAGAACATCTGAAAAGGATTGCCAAGGACTCAGGCAACAGATTCAGTGTGGGACACATCTTTTTCTTGGCACGGAGTCAGCGGCCTTTGAGCAGAACTAGAGTAAATGGTGTAGAGAAGATGGCCCAAGGACCCTGCTGGATCAGCATCTCACTGTTTTGAAATGCAACGACCTTTAATGAGACCAGAAGCCATCAGTTAAATGATGGCCCTAAGGGCAGTACATACAGTAAACAGTTGGTAATCAGAGATTCCCAACCAAAATTTTATGAACATCTGAGTAGCACATCTCTAAAACTGGGCTGGGTTATTTATTTATTTATTTATTTATTTATTTTGAGGCAGGGTCTTCCTCTGTCACTCAGACAAGTACAGTGGTGTAATCACGGCTCACTGCAGCCTCAACCTCCTGGGCTCAAGTGATTCTCCTACCTCTTCCTCTCAAGTAGCTGGAACCACAGGTGTGTGCCACCACTAGTGCCACCCAGCAAATTGTTTGATTTTTTGTAGAGACATGTTCTTCCTGTGTTGCCCAGGCTGGCCTCAAACTCCTGGACTCAAGTGATCTTCCTGCCTTGGCTTCCCACAATGCTGGAATTACAGCCACCACACCCAGCCTGACTATTTTTACAAATACATTTTATTGTGATATTTCCTCATCAGTAAAACTATACTTATTTTTTCTTAAAAATTTACAAACTATAGATAAGAGAATGGAAGAAAATTTTAAAAGTATCTATTACCCCACCACACTAAAGTAAGCACTGTTGAGCTCTCTAATCTATATATACAAGTTCGCCTCGAATTTCTAAAAATAGGACTGCATTCCACATTAAATTTTGTGATCTTCTTTTTCATTTAACAACATATAGTATACCTTTCCATGTCATTAACTATTCATCTCTAGACTCAGTTTTGTAAGACTGCATTGTATTGCACGCTGTGGAATGCCAGAGTTTATTCATGTTTCTCTGGCTGTTGGACATTTAGATTGTTTCCTGCTTTTATTTATTCTTCTATTCAATGCTACAATGAGTACCCAGCACTGATATTCAGTAAATGCCCATACCAGTCATTAAATGTTTTTAATATCACCCTTGGAAAAAATTTTTGTATAAATCCATGGCTTGCTTGGGATATTTTTTAGAATTATTATAATTTCTCAGCTGTAGGCATTGGACATTTTTGCAGGTTTCTGCTATATTTTGGCAAATTAACCTCCAGAAAACTAGTACTAGTTAACACCAGGTTTGACAGTCCAGAATGCCCTGCTGAACTAACACTTTCTAGGGGATTTATTCAAGGAGTTTGATGGGAAAAGCAAAGAAAGAAATAGAGCTCTATTTGAAGTCAAATAAAGACAGATCTATAGACAGAGATATTGATATAGAGATAGTATATTATAGGATCCTGACAAGAAACAGTGGCATTGTCAGATGGGGTATTGAGGAGAGTGTAATGAAGGAATTATTTTAAAAGTATGAGCAGGATTAAGGACAACCACTAAGGTTGGCAAAACACCCTGAGGCTAACAGCAGCTGCAAGCCGTCACTCATAGACCTGATGAGCAAGGAGAAGGAGAAGTTCCTGGAACTTAGAGATAGGTGTAGCTATATTATAGCTGCACCAAAAGGCTACCCAAAAGACTTATGCCTTCCTACATAGTAACACAGCAATTTCCTAGCAGGGAGGTCATCAGGAGAATAGAAACCCTAACCTCATTCTTCTCCCAACCTCCTCAGACCTCCTGACAGCATCTCCCATTGGCTGAACCCAGCTGCAAGCCAGAGAAAGCCCAGTGGTTAAAGAGGAGCTTTTGACCAGTGGTTAAAGAGGAGCTTTGCAGGGCACAGAAAAGGCTGGAAAAGGATAGCAGTGGATCTGGAGTTGCAAATAAAAGACATGCACTAGGCATAGCCGTAGCTGTAGATAGAGGCATCGGTTTTTTTATTTTAAATCAGAGTCTGAAGACAAAGGGAAGAATGGGTTGAAGAAAAAGAAATTAAAGATAGTGAGGAAACAAAATCAATATTCCAACCCAGTGTCTCGCTTGGTGTAGGGGTATCTGAGACATAGGGAGATATGAGTCAGTACATCTCTCCCCCAAGAGCCTCATGTACGAGGTCTCACCTTTGTAACCTCTTGCAAACTCCTCCCAGCAGAGTGTTGGTTTTCAGTAGCACCAGGGCGGGCGAAGAGCAGACAAAGGGAGGGTGAGTTGTGGGGGTGGGGAGACCTAGGTAGTCTTATGTAACTTACATCTTTATGAAAACTCATTTTGCTTTTATTTTAAGAAGTGCTATTTATGAATTCTCCAGGGGGTTAAAACGCTTAAGAGATGAGTTTTTGATGTGATGTCAATAGAAAAATCTCTTAACTGCTGAAATAAATGATGCTTTTGTTTTGGCTTTCTGTTTTTCAAAAAGGCCATCTGTTTTCATAAACATAAATGAGAATCTCTAGCCACCTTTTCCCTTATAACCCTCTGTCTCTTTGCACAAATGACAACATTCCCTTCGTGATTCATTCCTGAAGACATTCTTCTGGGCTAAATGTGGCTGCTAAATTTGTACTTCAGTTTTCACTGTGAGTCCCACAGGATCCTTGCTCAGGCGGCAACTGCACTATTACAGCTTTCACTTCTTGAGTCCCAGATTGCTATCCCCTTGGGCTGCCAGCAGCTCTGCACCAGGCTTTATGCAACTGGCTTCTCCTTTTTCACAAGGGGTATCTGAGGTCTTTGAGGCAGCCCAGTAAGTCGCACCCCTTCTCCACCTGAGTCCTGAACACGTTGAGAAATAAACAAAAGATGGCAGATGAAAGCCAAAATACCAACTTTATTATTGATAATGAATAATTTAGCTTAGTGTGACAGCCAAATAGACATGATCATTGGACCCAGAATTAGGCAGGCTGACCTACCTCAGGACGGGCCATGTTAGATGAGGCAGAGGATAATCTAGCCCCTGGAGGAACATAAAAAAAAATGTTCCCAACTGCCACGAGGAAGAAAATTGAGACTCAACTGAGAATCACCATATTCTTCCTCAGTTTACCACTCATGTAACTCATACCACTACCTGTGACCAAAGGGGCAAGATGGTTAGCAGGGACACTAATGGGGCTCTCTTCCCATGGAAACAACTATCAGAAATCAGGATGAAGTTTTTCTTCCAACAATGACATGGGTGATACAGAAGCTAAAAATGTGCCTTGACTGAGCCTAGCAGATAAAATGTACTCAGTAAATACATGTTGACTGTGTGTTCATTTATATAACAAATACTTACTGACCAAAGATATAAGGCCAAATATAAGTTTAGCTTTTGATTCTTGGTATGGTAGAGAGCTGCTAGAAAATTCTGAGCAGGGAAAAGTTATGATGAGATTTACATTTTGGAAAAATTACTCTGATTGCTTTTTGGACAATGGATTATAAGAAGGACAAGTATGAAAATGAAGAGATGAGGGCTGGGTGCAGTGGCTCACACCTGTAATCCCAGCACTTTGGGAGGCCAAGGCAGGAGGATCATTTAAGGTCAGCAGTTGGAGACCAGCCTTACTAACATGAAGAAACCTCGTCTCTACTAAAAGTACTAAAATTAGCTGGGCATCGTGGTGCACACTTGTAATCAGAGCTACTAGGGAGGCTGAGGCAGAGGTTGCAGTGAGCCAAGATCATACCACTGCACTCCAGCCTGGTCAACAGAACAAGACTCTGACTCAAAAAAAAAAATAAGGAAAATGGAGAGATGAATTAGAACACAGAACACTCCTGCTATTTGTCTAAGCAAAAAGTGATGATGCCTAAGTCAGGGGTGAAATCAGAGGAGAAAGACACATGGGATATAACTTGCAGATAGAGTTAGCAGGGTTTGCTGATGGATTGGAGTTGGGGAGGAAGGTGGTCTGTGAGAGAAAGCAAAGAATCGAGAGTGACCTGTATTTTTGTTTGAGCAACTGAATGAATAGAGGTAAAGTAAAAGGGCCAGGTTTGGGGGATTGGTTGAATAAGTGGATAAGTGAATGAATAACGGTGTCCCTGGTCATCCAATTTCTTTGGGAGGCTGTAGTAGGCTGATCATGCACCCCTGTTTGCCTAGTACAGCCCTGGCTTACACCTGCTGGTCCAGCATAATTTTTTTTTATACTTTAAGTTCTGGGGTACATGTGCAGAACATGCAGCGTTGTTACATAGGTATACACGTGCCATGGTGGTTTGTTGGATCCATCACCCTGTCATCTACGTTAGGTATTTCTCCTAATGCTATCCCTCCCCTAACTCCCAACCCCCCTGCTATCCCTCCGCTAACCCCCACTCCTGACAGGCTCCAGTGTGTGATATTCCCCTCCTTGTGCCTATGTGTTCTCATTGTTCAACACCCACTTATGAGTGAGAACACGTGGTATATGGTTTTCTGTTCTTGTGTCAGTTTGCTGAGAATGATGGTTTCCAGCTCCATCCATGTTCCTGCGAAGGACATGAACTCATCCTTTTTTATGACTGCATGATATTCCATGGTGTATATATGCCACATTTTCTTTATCCAGTCTATCATTGATGGGCATTTGGGTTGGTTTCAAGTCTTTGCTGTTGTGGATAGTGCCACAATAAACACACATGTTCATGTGTCTTTATAATAGAATGATTTTTAATCCTTTGGGTTTATACCCAATAATGAGATAACCCAGTATAATTATTAAGAGGGCTGGCTAGGTGCAGTGGCTCATGCCTGTGATCCCAGCATTTTGGGAGGCCAAGGCTAGAGGATCACTTGAGGTCAGAGTTTTGAGACCAGCCTGGGAAACGTAGAAAGACCCTGGCCCTACAAAAAATAAATAAAAATTAGCCAGGTATGGTGCTACGTGCCTGGAATCCCAGCTACTCAGAAGGCTGAGGTGGGAGGATCCCTTAAGTCCAGGAATTCAAGGTTATAGTGAGCTTTGATCACATCACTGCACTGCAGAGGAACAGAGCAAGACCTCATCTCAAACAAACAACAATCAAAGAATACTTCCCTTCACCCTCAAAAGTGATCTGCTTTGGGTGGCAAAGTACTTAGTTACCCCAGCTTAGAGAATTTTAGCTTGTTAGAGAATTGTTAGGAAAGAGCTTTGAAATATGAAAAACACTAGATAAATGTAAAATGTCAATCAGCATTAGCTATGTTAATGAAGATTTGTCCAAAAGCTGATTCTTCTTTGCTCATTAACTTACGCAATTATTTGAGGTCACATTCTTCTGCTGTCTGATTTTCTTCCATGACATGTGGCTCCCAACCCCAGAATGGGACTGTGTTTCCCAGATCCTCTTCCTCGCTCCTTCCCTGGTTGTTAAAGATTTCTAAAACACCATACGTAGTCAGTCTATGGGGACTCTCTATTTAAAGGAACCCAATGGTTAATTGTTTCATAGATCAAAGCTTTTGTTTAGGCATGAACCACTTACTTTCTACTCCACAGCATTTTCATGTCTGGGTTTCCCTCTAGGAAGGCACAGTCTTGGAAGATAATCCTCACTCATCCTGGCTCTAAAATATTTTGTGAAATGCAAGATCCATATTCCAGCTGCCTTTCCTTCTTACGAATATCTAAATATGCAATTGTGCCCACGGAGGCATTAGCATTTCACACAAATGCCATAGCTCTGTGCGCTTACTGGGTGAGGCATGCTGATATCTGGAGAAGGACATCTGTAGATACCCAGGTTCTAGGCCCTCTCTACCCTTCCCTGCTGTGGGGCCCTGACAAAAATTCTTCTTCCCCTCTCTGGACTTTTATCTCCTCATTGGTAAAATAGGAGAAAGTGCCTCTCTAACCTCTGTGTGCTTCTTTCTCCATGCTTATGTGCATTATGTAATGGGAAAATATGCTTCAACATCATACTGTTGAGGCTGGGAGAGTTAGCACAGTCGTATCTTTCTCAAGTCAGATTTAAACTGACTTGAGCCTTCACATAGAGATTAGGGTGTGTCCAGATGGTTCTCGTATGATTCCTTTCCCTGCTTCCTCTTCCCCACCTTATCCTAGAGCCAAGAAAGTATATGCATTCCTCTCCCACATAAAAAGGTCTCTCAATCTCCCACTCCTGTATTAGTTTGCTAGGTTCCATAAAGAAGTGCCACAAACTGGGTGGCTTAAACAATATAGAATCCTGTCTGGAGGCTAGAATTCTGGAAGCCAGGTGTCAGCAGGGTTCCTTCCATCCAGGAGGCATGAGAAAGACTTGCTCCATGCGTCTCCATTAGCTTCTGGGGCTTTTCTGGCAACCTTGGCCATTCCTTGGTATATAGAATCATCCCCTAGTGTCTGCCTTCATCTTCACATGGCGTTCTACTTGTGCGCATGCCTGCATCCCGATTTCCACTGCTTAGGAGAATAGGAGTCATACTGGATTAGGGGCCTGCCCCGCTTCAGTGTAACCTCATCCTAACTTAACTAATTACATCTGCAGTGACCCTGTTTCCAAATAAAGTCACATTCTAAGGTACTAGGGGTTAGGACTTCAACATACACATTTTGGAGAATGTTGTTCGACCTATAACACCACTCAAGTGTGGAAAGTTTCTGGTATTGTTCAATCCACTGCTGTGCTTACTGCCATTTTCCATCATAGGCAACTGCTGGCCCCTGTCAGTCTGTCCAGTGCTGGGCTCCTGATGTGCCGGAGTCTTACATCCCCACCTTCCCACCTAAGCCTTCATTACCTTGGAAGGAAAGGAGTCTTCCCAGTGCTATATTTTTGCATCTGGTGTTCCCCATTAGACTCCTGAGACCACCAGGTCCCCTTAGTACCATTCTCCTCCAAAAAACCCAAGGTCCTCCCATATCGCAGGGTTCAGACAGCTGGACAGGAAAGAGCTCATGGGAGCACAATAAAGCCAGCCAGGTCTCTTTAGGGGCAGAGATGCCCAGGCACCAGAAACAAAAGCCCCAACCTATTTGTCCTTGGAATAGGGAACAAACTAACATTTTTTCCAAATTAATCTTCCAGGGTCCCCTGCCCTCTCTAAGATGGCTAGAGAGACTTCTTACTCTATCAGCAAAAAGTAAACACAAATTTAGTTCCCCATGGAAGACCCTGATATAACATATTTAATCGGTAACTGTTTATTGAACAGCTGCAATGCACTGGATTGGGTACTAGATACAAAGCTGAATACCCTATGGTTTCTGCCATTAAAGAATTTGCAGTGAATTTCGTGTTTTAATGAATCAATTGACATCCAGTCTGCTAGAGAAAGGCCGGAAGGTGCCCAAGGTCATGCAGCTGGTATGCATCAGAATTAGAACTAAGATCCCTGTCTGCTAGCTCCTTATTCATAGTCAAAATCTGTGTGGCTTTTTAACCTGTGCATCGGATATTTCTGAACATATCTCTTTTGCCGACTAGTAATTGTTTGTCTTTGCCCTGATCTCTGGCCACAGCAGAATTGGTGGTGGCTTGTGGTTAAGTATTGTTCTCATCATTTTGGGGAGGGAGGGGGTCACATCACATTCTCACACTGGATCTTGTAAAGAAAACCATCTCAAAGAACCTGAGCATGACCAGAGACTTGTTCAATCAACAGTCTCTTGGGGAGCTTGAGTTACTGCAGCACAAATACGCTGGTTAAAGAGGCAGCTTGGGGAGAGGAATGATTCCAGGACCTGAGTCTGTATCCCATTGCCAATATGCCCTGGCTCTGAGATCTCAGACAGGCTGCATAGCCTCCCCGAGTTCCAGCGTCCTCCCTCTTGCGATCACTCAGTGCCATACTCAAGGGGAGAGATCCGGTCAGCTCCCAACTGTTACTAAGGTCACAGCCTGGACTTAATTCACAGATGTGCCAGGGTATTCCTCATCTATTGCTGTGTAACAAACTACCCAAAACTTGCTGCTTTAAAACAGCTATGTATTATTACTCATGAGTGTGTGGTCAGCTGGGCATTTCTGCTAATCTAGATGAAGCTTGGATAGGCTCATTCATGCATCTGAAGTGTGTCTGGGTGACTAGCCATCCCCAATTGCCTGGAACTGAAGAGGATCCTGGGGTATTGGACCTTCCATTTTAAAGTTAGGAAAAGCCCCAGGTGAAAGGGGATGAGTTGGTCACCCTAGATCAGCTGGCAGATCAGCTGAATGATGATTGTTATCTGAGACAAAGGGCTGAGATAGTGTAGGTGAGGATACACCCTTGTCATCCAGCAAACTAGCCTGAGCTTGTTCACCTGGGCAGCTGAGCAAAGTTCCAAGAGAACAGGCAGGCTTGAGCAAGGTTTCTTGAAGCCCGAGCTGAGAACTCGCGTGTCACAACTTTGCCTCATCCTATTGGTCAGCGCAAGTTACAGGGTGAGCCCAGATTTGACAGGTGGGGAAATGGACTTTACCTCCTGTGGGAGGAGCTGCAGAATCACATTGCAAAGAGCCATGGATATAAGAGGGGAAGAACCGTGTTCATTTTGCAGTGAATCTACTACAAGCACAAAGATCGTTGCTTTCTGCAGCAGCCAGATGCCATATCAAGCAGCTACCAAGATGCCAGGAGTCAGAGTGTGATGATGCAACAGACGCTCCTCTATGTGCCCAGCTTTCTCTCCTCTCCCTTTAGTCCATGTGGTCCCATTAAATGGAGTCCCACTTTTTGCCTGGCCAACTTTTCACTTTGGGAAGGCAGTTGGTAGTTCCTTCCTCCAGGAAGCCCACCCTGACCTCCAGAATGGTTTGGCATCCCCCAGCACCCCAGGATCACCATGTTGTTCTCCACAACCCTCTGCTGCTTCCCTGTATCACAGCACCCACCACCAGATACTGACATTGTGAGGGCTGGGAGCTCCTTGACCTTGGAGATAATCAGATTTGTTTCTGTACCCCAGCACTCCACTAAGGGTCTGGCATATATAGATGCTTAGGAGATTGCTGAGGGATGGCTTGAGGTCCGGCTGGAATGGGAGCCCCAAAATCTTTGTTCTTTCCCCTCTATATCAGACCTACTCAGATGCCAGAGCCCATCTCAGGCTCCTGGCAACAGCAGACATCAGCATCACCCTGCTCCTGCCTGCCAGGCACAAGACAATGATCTAACCATGGTCCCAGCTCTGCAAACCAGCTGATGCTTTTTTCATACTTGGCACTGTCTAGGGTGACAGTCTGCACAGGGAACCACGTTAATGATGTGGGTGTCAGTGTGGAAGTCAAACCAGAGTCAGGCTGTGCCTGCTACGAGGGTATGACTCATTTTTTTTAAATCTCTACATGTGTCCAGGGTAGGTGCCCCACCCACGGTTTTGCAGGCCCTGTGGACACAGAAGGAGCCTGGTTTAGAGAGGCGAGGGTCAGACAGACCTGCGGCTATCCTCCACTCATCCCTCACCCTCAACCAAGTCTCTCTCTATGTCCTGACTCTTCCCTTCCTACCCAGCCCCCTTCACCTCCAGCCTGGCTACCAACCCTGCTCAGGTCCCCATCCCCTTCACCTAGAAGCTTCTGGCAGTCAGAGTGGACACTTTCTAAAATGCACGAGAATGTAGTGATCAACAGCAAGACCCAGGAGCCAGACTACCCAGTTTCTGCCACTCCTGGCTAGGCAGCCTTGGGCAATTTTCTTAACTTATCTGTGTCTCCTCATTTCCTTTATTTGTAACTGGGGATAATGACAGTATCTATATCTAGGTTGCTCTGTGGATCAGTTGAGGTGATATGTATAGGTGCAAACTTAGAATATTCTCCAAGGCAGAAGTAGTTGCTCAATAATGTTAGCCATCCTTGTTATCACCTCTTTCCTACCTCAGACTCTTCAATGGGTCCCCACTGGCCATAAGATAAAGGTTGAACTCCTATCACAATAACCAGGTCGTTGTTCTTTATCCTTCTCCCTTCTTCCCACCATGAACACAGATATAATGCTTGGAGGTGTGGCAGCCACCTTGCAACCATGCAGAAAATGCTAAGGATGACAGAGTTCAAATGAGAAAGGAGCCTGGGCTTTGCTAACTCTGTAGAAGTGCTGTGCCAGCCTGAACTGCTTCTCCCCGGCCCACTCTTTATGGAACAAATAAACTCAACTTATTTAATGGATGAACAAAAAGTCCTGGCTCCTCTGCCTGGCATTCATGAGCCTCTAAGAGTTCCTGTTCCCTCTGCAGCCTCGTTTCTGAAATTATACCCCACCCTCCACTCCCCTATTTCCTGTTCTAGCCATATTGAACTCCATGGAATTTCTTCTGCACACCATAGTTTTGGTTTGAAAATACATGTTTTTGGTTTGCTCAATACATATTAGCCATCCTTGTTATCATCTCTGTCCTACCTCAGTTCAAACATAGTTTTGAACCATTGTTAAAGTGTTTCTCATTCTCCTTCTGTTTGGAACTTCCTGATGCAGTTAGCTGTTTTCTGCCTGGCAAATGCCTATGCTTCGAAACCCTGTGCTGATTCTGCCCCTCTATGAAACTGTGACTGACCTCTTCACCCATTCTGGGCAAATTAATCACTGTTTCCCTACAAAATTGAGCTAGACCAACTGAATTCTGTTCCCACTTCTGCCACTTACTAGAATTCCAATCTCTCTGTGACTTAGTTTCCTTATGAATTAAATGAAACACACAATAGGGTTTTATGAAGATTAAATAAGGTAATAAGTGTCAATCACTTAGAATAGCCAATAGTAAGCACTCGATAAGTGTTTACGATCATCATCCTTATCATGGATATTCTTAAGCTTCCAGGTCTATAATTCCCACTTGTGCATAAGCCTTTCAGGGGCAGGTACTGTGTGATTCATCTTCGAATCCCCTACCCCAGCACAGTACCTGGCATTGAATGGGCATTGGGAAATGATGGCTGAATTTGCTGTTGAAAGCTTGTTAAAAAGAGAATATGCTCTATGCCCTCGGCATTTCCAGAAATGAAGCTGATGGGGCCCAGAAGAGGAAAGAGCTTCATCTGTCTGCTACGGAACTTTCTCAGTACAATCACTAGCAGAGCATGTCTTGACTTACAATCAAGTCAAGAGAGATAATAAAAGTAAAAGTCCCCCATAGAGTGTCAAGTGTGATTCAGTGCTCCCCACACCACTGGTGCTGGTGGTGGTGATGATTAGTGGCTAAGACATGCAGTAGAACCTGTGCTGGGTCTCTTCGGGACCCTAAGGACCCTCCCTATTCAGAGTGAAGATAAGCCTAATGTGATGTCAAATAAAAAATTAGGCAGGGCTCATATAGACCAATGAAACAGAATAGAGAATACTTACAATCAACTGATCTTCAACCATAAGCAAAAACAACTACATAAAGTGGGGAAAGGACACCCTATTCAACAAATGGTGCTTGGATAATTGGCTAGCCACATGTAGAAGAATGAAACGGGATCCTCATCTCTCACCTTATACAAAAATCAACGCAAGATGGATCAAAGACTTCAACCTAAGACCTGAAACAATAACAATTCTAGAAGATAACAATGGAAAACCTTCTAGATATTGGCGTAGACAAAGGCTTCGTGCCTAAGAACCCAAAAGCAAATGCAACAAAAAGGAAGATAAATAGATGGGACTTAATTAAACTAAAAAGCTTTTGCACAGCCAAAGAAATAATCAGCAGAGTAAACAACCCACAAAGTGAGAGAAAATCTCCACAATTACGTATCCTATGAAAGAGTAATACTCAGAATCTGTAAGTCTCTCAAACAAATTAGCAAGAACAAAACAAACAGTCCCATGAAAATGTGGACTAAGAACATGAATAGACAATTATCAAAGGAAGATATGCAAAGGGCCAGCAAACATATGAAAAAATGATCAACATCACTAATGATCAGGGAAATGCAAATCGAAACCATAATGCTACGCATCTGACTCCTACAAGAATGTCCATAATCAAAATATCAAAAAGTAACAGTTATTGGCATGGATGTGGTGAAAATGGAACGCTTTTATGCTTCTGATAGAAATGTAAACTAGTACAACCACTATGAAAAGCAGCGTGGAGATTCCTTAAAGAACTAAAAGTAGATCCACCATTTGATCCAGCAATCCAAGACCTGGGTATCTACCCAGAGAAAAAGAAGTCATTATATAAAAAAGATACTTGCCCAAGCATGTTTATAGCAGCACAATTTGCAGTTGCAAAAACTTGAAACCAGCCCAAATGCTCATCAATGAATGAGTAGATAAAGCAAACGTGGTGTATATATATAGTATTAATCCATTTTCACATTGCTGATAAAGACATACCCAAACCTGGAAACAAAAAGAGATTTAATTGAACTTACAGTTCCACATGGCTGCGGAGGCCTCAGAATCATCATGGGAGGTGGAAGGTACTTCTTACGTTGTGGCAGCAAGAGCAAATGAAGAAGAAGCAAAAGCAGAAACCCCCGATAAACCCATCAGATCTTGTGAGACTTATTCACTATCACAAGAATGGCATGGGAAAGATCAGTCCCCATGATTTAATTACCTCCCCCTGGGTCCCTCCCATAACACATGGGAATTCTGGAAGATACAATTCCAGTTGAGATTTGGGTGGGACACAGCCAAACCATTATATATGTATATATAATGGATACTCAGCCATGAAAAGAAATGAAATAATGGCATTTGCAGCAACCTGGATGGAACTAGAGACCACTCCTCTCAGCACAGTAACTGAGGAATGGAAAACCAGACATCATATGTTCTCACTCATAAGTAGGAGCTAAGCTATGAGGGCACAAAGGCATAAGAATGGTACAATGGATTTGGGGGACTCGGGAAAGGATGGGAGGCGGGTGAGGGATAAAAGACTACACATTGGGTATGGTGTACACTGCTCGGGTGATGGGTGCACCAAAATCTCAGAAATCACCACTAAAAAACATATTCACTTAACCAGACACCACCTGTTTCCCAAAAAAACTACTTAAAAAAATGTTAGGCAGACCTCCAGCATTTCTTGGCTATGTGGCCTGTACAAGTGATTTCAACTTGTTGGGCTTCAGTTTCCACACCTGTTCAAATGAGTTTACAGCATAGGATTGTTGTGAATATTAAATGTAACAGCAAATGTGAAGCACCTAGCACGGTGCCTGGGCTGCAGTAAGTGCTCAACAAATGTCCTTTCCCCATTCCCCTTTCTCTTGCTCTCCCTCTCACCCCTGTCCTCTCAGGTGGTCTGTGCCACTGGGCAGAGGGAATTCTGTCTTCCCAGTGACCTGGGATGTGGGGTCAGGTGTGTGGTAAGCAGGCTGCTTCTCTACATTAAACATGCTACCTTCACCCAGGGACATGGTCTAGGGACCTTTTAGGGAGAAGGGCCACGTTCATGCATGTATGTGCAACCTGCTTTCCCTGCAGCACAGCTAGAGCCTGCAGAAATAGCTCCATCACAGCTGAAGAGTCAGCCAGCCTTGTATGAACATGGACTGTGGATCCTCATGTGGGCCCGAGTCTACTTGGCCAGGCCGCATGACTCAGCATGCTGCGCGGCAGGTGAACAGCTGGCCCAGGGAGTTCCCAGTGGGCTCCTGCACTCTGCCTGGGAGCCAGGAGGGAGACCTTCCAGGACCTGCCACCTGGTCCAGGGAGGAGTAAGCCCAAAAGCCCAACAACTGGACCTGATGGGTGACAGGGCAGCCCGGGAATGTGGAGGAGGGCTTGAAGGGCGGCCATGGGCTTGCCATGTCACCTCTCCCAGACTTCGTTTCCTCATCTGCAAAATGAGGCTAAAGAAAATTAAATAAATTTGGGGGTTCCAGTGGAGCTAGAAAGTAATGCTTATCTTCCTGGCTGAAGTCAAAATTAATTGAGACATAGAGGAGTCAGACAGCTAATAACAATAATGATAAATAACAGCAAATACTTTCATAGCATCAGCACCACTAGTTAAGCATTAACACTTACTTAGCATTTCCTGTTTGTCAAACTCTGTTCTAAGCCCTTTATGATGTTAGCTAATACTCACAACAATTCTGTAAGGTTGGCACTATTATCATCCCCATTTTACAGATGAAGAAACCAAGGCACCGAAAGTTTAATTAATTTGCCTTGTATCACAGAGCTAGTAACCGGCAGACTAGGATTTAACGCCACGTAGTCTGGCTTCCAAGGCCATGATCTTGACCACTGCCCTGCACCAATGACCGTGGAACATCCACAGGGCAGCTTTAGATCTGCAACCACAGGGTCTTGCTAACACTTCAGCCTATAGTTAGACAAAGTTGGCCATCCATGGAGGACAGGAGAGGAGGTTTGCTTTCTATAGGCCACCTCATAGACCATACAGAGGGCACTGAGTGAGGCAGATCTGGTTCCTTCTCCCAAACCCACCAACCTAGTCGCTGTCACTCAAATTACCACATACTTGGTATTTTGTAACGGGGTAATGACAGTACCTGTGTCCAGGTTGTGCTGTGGATTAGTTGAGGTGGTATGTCTAAGTGCGTACTTAGGACATTTTCTGGTGCAGTTAGTACTCAACCCATGTTAGCCATTCTTGTTATCATCTCTTCCCTATTGCAGACCCTTTAATGGGTCCCCACTGGCCACAAGATGAAGGTTGAACTCCTGTCACAGAGACCAGGTTGCTCCTGACTTAAAACAGCAGAAACATATGCTATCACAGTTGGAGAGGCCAAGAGTCTGCAATCCAGGTGTCAGCAGGGTGGCTCCTTCTGGAACCTCTGAGAGAATCTGCTCCATGCCTCTCTCCTAGCTCTGGTAGCTGTCAGCACCCTGTGGCACTTCTTGGCTTGGGGACGTACATCACTGCAGTCTCTGCCCCCACCTTCATGTGGCCTTACTCTCTGTGTTTCTGTGTGTCCTTTCTGTCTTGTAAGAACCCTCTCATTGGATTTAGAGCCCACCCTCATCCAGTGTGGTCTTATATCAATCCTTTAGTTACATCTGCACAACCATATTTCCAAAAAAGAGTACATTCAGAGATTCTCAGTGGACATGAATTTTGAAGGGATACTTTTCAACCGTGAAAGGAGAAATAAGTAAGGGAGTAAGAGAAGGCAAGAATATAAGAAGATGTAATATGGGCAAAGAGGTTTCCTCCTGGGATTAGTATTCACTGGCTTGGCTGCTTTAAGAGAGATCAAAACAATGGTGGTCAAAGCACAACAGGAGCTTGTTCCTCTTGCACATAAAATCTCAGCCAGGGGAACAGAGATGTTCTACTTCACAAGGTTCTTCAGCACTTCTTTTGTTTTGTCCTGCCATGCTCTTCAAGATGCCCTTAACCCCAGAGACAAAGATGGCTTCCTAAAAAGGACCACGCTTTAGCCAGCAGATGGTAAAAGAGGAATTGGAAGGCATCGACTTCCTTCTAAAGGTACAAGCAAAACGTTGCACATAACACCTTGCCCACACCCATTGGCCCAAACTTAGTCATGCCTCACTGCAAGGGAATCCAGGGAATCTAGTCTTTGGCTGAGAGGTCATGGAACCAGCTAAACTCAGGGAATTCTATTTCTAAATGAAAGACAGGGAGATGGATTATTGAGGGACAGCTAGCATAAAATTTGAGAAATACCTGACACAGGGTAAGAGGTCAGAAAACGGTAACATTGATCTTCTGTCATGATATTGCTGACAACTTATTCTGACTGGTCACATGCTGATAAGCCTCCCTATTCACCCCTGACCCTGGCACCCATCACTGTAATAACCCAAGTACAGACTGATCATGACTCCACCGCCTTGAGATGAGCCACTTTTCTTCACACTCCTTTACCTAGTTCCCCAAGTCTGCTGCTCTCCAGGACGCCCCCATCTCCAGCTCAGCCCCAGACCCCAGGTTGCAAAGTCCTCGAGAAGGGAGGCTCTCCCCAAGTTCCCTGAGCTCTGACTGCCAGGAATACCCTGTGTTCTGGAATCTGAACCCCCTGGCACTGCATGCCTTGCCCATTCTGCACGGTTGCCTTCCTGTATACTGGAGGAGTTTGTGGAAAGAATTTTCTGGCATTAGAGGGTGAAAATCAAAACAGTAATTATAAGAACATCTGTTTCTGAGTGGAAAGCATATTCCCTGCACACCAGGGGACATGCCTGCACAGTTCAACCAGCAGGATGTTAAAATGGAAGAGAGTGTTCTGGGAGGGAGGACTCATGGCCCCAGCCATGATGGAGGCCCTGCTTCCTGGGAGGATGCTGTGCTGGGGAATAGGAAGGAAGGAGTGTGGGGAATGAGTGAGTGAGAGCATGGAGAAGGGAGTGGATGAACGACAGAAAGAATGAAAATGGTGAATGAATGAGTGACTTAATGAATGAATAAATGAAGAAATCAATAACTAAAAAATGAACCCGTGAATAAATAAGTCAGCAAGTAAGGAAATAAATGAAGAAGCTAAGGAGTGAATGAATGAAAAAGTGTGTGATTTTGAGGAAATAAATGAGTGAAAATTGAGGGAAATGAATATGAGCTTTGGCCAGCAGGTGGTGGAAGAGGAAGTGGAAGGCATCTGTAAATGAATGAGTGAATCAGCAATAAGTAGAAATGAATAGATAATAGAATAAGCGATTGAGTGAACCAGCAGTCAGATCACTCCTCTTTTCTGGTCAGATGCGATCGGCAGCAAGACTGGGGTTGTGAGGCAGGACTGGAGCTGGATCCACCTGGAGGCTCAGCATCTGGGTCAGGCACACATTAGGAGGCCAGGAGGGCAGGCAAAGCTGGACGAATCATGCAGTTATGGTTATCAGAGGCAGGATGAACGTTAGAAGCATCCCCCTTTTTACAGATGTGGAAACTAAGGACAGAAAGAGTGACAAAAAGCATGGAAACAAGACATTTGAAAACAGATTAGCCATGTTATCTTGGGCAATTTATTCTTTTTATTTTATTTTTATCTCAAGATTTAATCCTTACATTTCAGTTGTCCTATTTGCAAAATAAGGGTGATGTTACCTGGTGCAGAGGGTGAGATTAAGTCAGATACTACATGCCAACTCTTATTCCCTGTGGTGTTTATCTGGTGGTCAGCCTATGGTTTGAACCTAGACACAGCAGTCAGGATAGACTAAAATAAGATATGATAACAAAGAACCCCCAAACTCAGTGATGTTGACATAACAAAGATTTGTTTCCTGCTCATAACACAGATGAGGGCCATGTAGAGCCCAGCTCTTGTGGCTCTGCCGTCTGGAAATCATGGCTTTGAGGGTTACCACCGCAGAGGAGGAACAGTACAGAGGGGCTCATTGTTCTCTTGGCCTGGAAGTTACACATCTCCGTGCCACTCACTTCAACCTCTCTGTAAGGAAAGTGGATTTGGGCTGCAAAGAACAGGGGCTTTTCAGTGAGCACTGACCATATTAGGGTTATTTGGAGCTTGTGATCCTGGTCCAATAGGGTGGTAGTCTGAGGAGGAATACTTCTCCAGCTGTCAACCAGCAACTTCTGTGGCTGGTGGCCATCGAAATTCCAGATTTAGAGTTAGAGAATTGGTGAATCCAGGGTAAGCTTCGTATCCCCTGGCTGTATGATCTTGTGTGAATTATTGAATATCTCTAAGCCTCAGATACCTTCTCTTTAAGAAAAGGATAATATAATGCATATATCATGTGTCGATTGAGGCATAAATGAGACAGTGTGTGTGGAATCAATTTCAGAAGTATAAACCACAATGAGAAATGATATTCTTCTCATTCTCCTCACCTTCCCCATTCGTTCATGAGAGTACCAATCCTTACTGAGCACAGTGTGTCAGTCAATGTGTCAAGAGTCTTACCTCCTAATTTAATCTTCATTGTACCAATACAAGGGTTGTGCTGTTAACTCTGATTTACAGGTGAGGACCTGGAGGCTTCTCATGGAGAATAAGTAAGTTGCTGAGGCCTTGTAGCTATTGTGACAGAGCCAGGCTCAAACCCCAGCCGTCTTATTCCAGGGAAGGGTCTTGCCTGTGTCTGCAGTCCCCTATGCCTTGGCTAATATGACTACAGTCTTGTAGGGGAGATCATTCTTTCTTCCTTAGAGAACCTTACCAAAATGTTCTGTAGTGGCCAGAAAAGCTTAAGTCTATGAGTATTTTTTATTTGTGGAAATGTTGCAAAAGTAGATTTTCTTACTTTGGATGATGCACATTCCCCAGCAAATCTGCAGAAAGTCCTAGGCAGAGATTAGACGAGACATCCAAGGACGCAGGCGCCAGCAGCCCAGAGTGCAGGAGCAGGGTCCCTGAGTCCCAGGTAAGCTGAGATCAACCTCTGAGAGCAGAGGGAAGCTGCAGAGCAGAATTGTGCTGGCTTTGCAGGTAGGACATGTGGTAGGATGAGGGCAATTCTGCCCTCTCCCCAGAGCCTGGACTAGTTAGAACATGCTGGTCCAGAAGTTCAGATTGCAGTCCATTTCAGCCAGGGTTTCCTGAGCATTTGCTTATTTCTCACTGCTGTAGATAGAATGGTAAAAATACACTGTCCAAGGCCTTCTGGAGTTCACAGTAGTGGGACCAACAGACAAAACTCACCAATACAGTACAGTAGGATTATGGTAGAAAGCAGGCAGCCATGGAACCCCAGAGAGGGGGAAGGTCAGGAGAGGTTTTACAGAGGAGGCAGCTTGCAGACGAGGCCTTGGAAGAGAAGTGTGGGAATAGATCAGTAGACAGGATGTTTCAGACAGACACACAGCAGGAACAGAACTGTGAAGGAATAGAAAGACAATGCACAGTGAAGAAACTGTAGCTCTGAAAACTGCCTGGGTGAGTACTGGGAGAGTACTGAGTTCAGAGGACGAGACCTGGGTCTTCTTCCCCACAGTATCTGTAGCACATAGTGCAGAGTCAGGCACGTTGTAGGGACTCCACATGCATTTTCTCAGTACATGAGTATATGAGTAAAGGTATGAAAGAAAGAGAGAAAGCAACGGAAGAGAAGGAAGATGGAAAGTAAGAGGTCAGAGATTGACTCTACGTTGTAGCATAAATTATTGAGGACAGCTGCCCAGGGTGTTAGAGACCTGTACGAAGGGAATGGGAGCAAGAAGAATTGGATCTCTGGGGCTCCTGCGGTTATGATCAGGTCTGGGCCTGGCATACAGTACATATGCTTTGAATAAATGAATAAAGGATCTCTATCTTTAAAGAGCTTCTTGAATTCGTATCAGAATAAGACAGCAGAGGCTGTGTCGCAGGACCACGACCTGGTCACTGTTCAACTATCTCTTGTAACCTTAGTCTCATGGGATCCCTGAACTAGAACAGCTTCAAAGATGAAATACTTCAGTGTCTTTCTTTTACAGGACAGCAACTGAAGCTCAGAGAGAAGTGGCTTGTTTTACTGTGTATCCAGTAAGTGGGATTTAGAATGACCAACTGGTCGTGGGCTCTGTGTCCTGCTCTGCTGCTAACTGGATGGCCCCTGCACAGTCCCATCTCCTCTCTGACTAGTTTCCCTCCTTGAAATAAGTGAACTCCCAGTCCCCTTCCGATCTTCCTTCTCAACCCATCTCTTTCATTCAGCAAACATTCACTGGGCATCCTTGCATGTCATGCTTGGTCCTGCAGGAGATCAGAGAGAGGGTCCCCACTCCTACCCAAGCCCCCAACCTGATCACACTGTCAGCCTTTATCATTTATTTTTCAAAGGCCTATATTGTCTGCCATTCCACCAGACTCTAAGTTGCTTGGGGGCATATTTGATCCTTGTGCTTCCTTACATTATTTTTGAAGCAAGGCAGAGAGTCAATGCATAGATTAATTAATGTATTGATTATGTTTTCTTTGTGCCAGAGCACCTGCACTGCCAGGCATGCACAGGATACATTCACTGGAGACAGTCAAATAAGCAGAACATTGCACAAAGGGGTCAATTGCACCAGTGGGGAAGGAAGAAAAGGGGACTGCGGGAAGGTCAGCATGGACCCCTGATCTAGACGGAGGGTGAGGAAAGCTTTCAGGAGGAGGTAACCTACTGAGTCTTCAAGGAAATCTTTGCTCAGGGAAAGATAAGGGTGACTGAGACTGAGGAAACAGCATGTACAAAGTGCTAGAGGCCTGAGAAAGCCTTGCTCATTTCCAGATCTGCAAGTAATTTCTGGTGATTCCAGAATCTCACCCTTCACCTCTTCCCTCTAAGACTCCCTGGTGGGATTGCATTGTACACAACATGAACAGGAACAAGAGAGGAGCCAAGCTATCCCTGCTGACAAGCACCTGGCAAATCACCCTTCCATGCAGGCCTTAGTGATGGGTGCTGGGCTGCCAGCTTGGGCAGGAGCTACAATGGTCTGTGCAGGACAGACTCTACAGTCACTTCCCCAGGCTGCCGGGTGTGAAGAGCCACAGCGCAAGCCCAGACCTGTCCTCTGGAACTTCCTGGGTGCCTTTAACACCACCCAGCCTTCTCTCTAGGCAGAAGAAGACAGTGAGCCTTTGCTTCTGCTGGGAGACGCCAGTCCTAACTGTTCACATATGCTATGTAACTAAAGCTCACTTCTCTTAAGGAATAACTTAAAAACAATATTTAAAGTTTAAATATTTTTGAAGTTAAATTAGTTCAGTGGTAGATAACATATAGGTAGGATGGGATGGCTGACAGGTGGGGAGGGTGAGAGGATAAAAGGAAGAAATGGGGGTAAAGAAACCCAGTCAGGAGGCTTCAGAATTCCAGTCATGATCCAGATACACATCTGCATGTTCTTATCCCTGACCTCAGGGAGAAAGCCTAGGCCAAGATACTCTCAGAGTAGGAATGAGGAAGAAGAGAAAGAAGGAAGAGAGGGAGGGAGGGAGGAAGGGGAGAGGAAGGGGAAGGGGCAAGGAAGGGAAAGAAGGAAAGTAAAAAGGGAAGGAGAGAGGGAAGAAAAGGAAGGGACGGAAGGGAGGGAGGGAGGGAGGGACGGAGGGAGGGATGATGGGAGGGAGGACAGGAGGAAGGGAGGGGCAAACAATTAAACTCTACTTGGAAACAAACGGCAACTATTATTTAAACATCAAATATTATTAAAGAACAAAAACAGCAGGTTTCCGGAGCACTCTGGAGTCTATCTTGATAGGTTGCTGTTGCTCTGGGGTTAATATGAGGAAATGGCATTCTTAAAAACCCATATTAACCTGTCTGTTGTTCTATGGACTGTGACAGCTGCATTTTACATCTTAATGGCTAACCATTTATTTCAAGCCAAAAAAAAAAGAGAGAGAGAGACAGAGAAAGGCATTTTTTAGCCCATGAAGCAAAGACTCAAGGCTGGAAGCTTTGCCCCTAGACAGGTTGTGAGGCAGCAGCTCTGAGTAGGCCAAACATGGGTTCCACAGGAGCCCCTACTACGTGCCCCGCCTCCATCTGCCCAGATACTCTGGCTGTGTCCCTTTTCTGGGTCCCACTTGGATTTGCCTCTCTAGGCCTTCCTTGGGCTGCTGTGGTCTCTCAGGGGAGACAAGCTACCCACTTAGATAATGGTGAGGCCACAGTAGCAAACAGTACAGGGAAGGGCCCTGAGTGCAGGGAAAGGCAGTGAGAGCTTGCGCAGAGCAGAGAAGGGAGGGTCAAGCTGAGCCAGCTTCAGATCTGAACTGCATGGAAATGCACTCATGCAACAAGTATTTTTTGAGTACCTACTATTTGCCCTGCCCTGGTCCAGAAGAGTGAACAAGATAGGTGAGGGTCCACTGCATGCTTGACCCCCTGAGGACAGCCTGGTGGTCAACATACAGGAGGGCCTGCTTCAGAGGATTTATATTCCAGTTGGGGAGATGGCATTAATTGGATCATTGCTCTGGAAAGTGTGATCACGAGGGCTCTGAGAATGTAGAGTAGAGGAAATGCCCTCTTCTGAGGGGCCAAGGAGCTCTCCTGGAAGGGGAGGAGGGGACTCCCAGCCTTGCAGACAGCACTTACTCCTTGAGCACAATTACCTGAAAGATGCCTGGTTTAGATAGAGCTTGGGGAACAAGGGGCCCAGATGGGAACGTAATGTCAGCAAGTGGTCAGAGGACAAAGTAGACATTCAATATTTACTCAAGAGTGGTATGGTTTGGAAGTTTTGTTCTCTCCAAATTTCATGTTGAATTGTGACCTCCAGTGTTGGAGGTGGGCCTAGTGGGAGGTGTCTGGGACACGAGGACAGATCCGTCATGAATGGCTTGGTGCTCTCCTTGTGGTAATGAGTGAGTTCCCACAGAATGTGTTCATGTGAAATATGGTTGTTTAGAAGAACCTGGCACCTCTCTCTCTCTTTCTCTCTCTCTCCCTCTCTCTCCCTCCCTCCCTCCTCCCTCCCTCCCTCCCACCTCCCCCCACTCCCTCTCTTGCCATGTGATGTGCTGGCTCCCTTTCTCCTTCTCCGATGATTGGAAGCTTCCTGACACCCTCACTAGAACAGATGCCTGCCAACACTATACTTCCTGTACAGGCCACAGAACCATGAGCCAATTAAACCTCTTTTTTTTTTTTTTTAAATTACCCAGCGAGAGGTATTCCTTTAAAGCAACACAAAAGTGGACTAACACAAGCATCAAGAGGAAGCTCTTGAGGAGCTTGAACAAGGGGTGACATGAGCCTTCAGGGTTTGGCACTCTTTCCAAAGCTTTCATTCCATTGGTTTTGAGTCTGAAAGCAATCTGGTAAGGCAGTGAGTTTGGGGTTCTTTCCTAACCTGTCAGATCAGAAAACTGAAGTTCTTCCAAGATGGATGACTTACCTTACCTAAGATCACTAAGAACAGAAAGAGTGAGAGCGTGAGGGTCCAGGTCATCATGCTCAGGGGCTTGTTGGAGAAGCAGAGAGAAAAAAGGGGGCTTCAGACACACACACACACAGCATGAGCGATGGTATAATATGATGGCAGGGAAGCTGGCATGATTTGGAGAGAAGCCCCAGTGTGAAAGGACCCAGTGCTGTGCCTGGTACATGGCAGATGCTCAGAAAACTACCCTTCGCCTTTCTTCAGCCAGAAGAAGGCTCTGCCTGGCCACTATCATGCTGCCTTCTAGGTTAAGGGGTGTTTGCGCAGATAACTTGGTTTTGGTAGGGGTGTGAGACTGGGGAGACAGGTTGTCTTGTGTTCCTTACGGAAGTCATGATCCCTCTTTCCTAACTCCAGCTGCTCTGCTGGGCGACTTGCCTCTGCCCAGACACCACATGGGGAAACATGAGAAGACATCTTCCCAGGATTTCTGCTGTTCTGCCTCTGGCCCTTGCTGCAATGTTCTATAGTGCTTGGTCAGAAAAAGTCCTCATTAGAAAGATCTGCTTTAGCAATGTATTCACTCAAGAAGAATCATCTAATAATTCATTTACAAAATGCTTTTTGTGTATTTTTCTCATTTAATCCCCATAACAATCTAGGTAGTTATCCACTACTGATATTTTAATAAAAGGGTTTTGAATTGGTTGTTATTCATGGCACAGGTAACAAACCAAAACCTGAGCACAGGTCCACTCTGACCCTGGTCTAGTCTTCTTCTAGTTTCGTGAAAAGTGTCTTTCTTGGCACCATCCTTTGGTACTGCCTGTTCAGGGACATCACCACAAACTTTCCCTGCAGTAAGGTAAGTGATGGAAAGCCATTCTGAAAATGTGCCCAAAATCTTTAGAAGAAAAAACTTCGGCGTAATTAGTCTTTGGTATGTTTTGTTCAGTGTATGCCCTTCTTCTGCATTGGTTTGAGGTTGGTAGCTCTTGTTTCCTCATGATGAATGCCTTTGGGCTTTCCTATGCATTTAAAGGGTGAGTTTGAACATCTTCCTGCTTATTGAAAGGATGAACATTGACTCTTTCGGGAGGCTCTATTCCGGAAGTCATGCCTCAGGGAGCCCGGAGCTCAGAGTTGCAGTCCCTTCTCTTTGCATGTCTGCTGGACATCAGTAGAGGGCTGCCAGCCAGCATAAACATTGTGGCATTGGAAGGGGCTGGAGGAATGTCGCTGGCTCCCAGCCTCTTGTTTTCCCATTCCACTGCAAGGTTGTGTTCATTCGAGCTTTTAAACCAAAAATAAATTATTGTAATCCATTTGCTAATTATATCATGCCAAAGTTCTAGACGCTGTAAATTACAGCCGTGATATATCTAGATGAAGTTTCTGTGAGTTTATTTTTAGCCATTCAGAGAGCACTCAATTTCCTAGAGGCTTCATTTGCAAATCTAGAAGGAAACAGGAAAAGTGCATCTGTACAGCAACCCTTCTTGGCCTATGACCTGGAGTCAATGAGCCTCTCTGATTTGCCTCTGTAAAAGGAGATGGTTGTAGTAGTTCGCTTTGAAGGACGTGTCTATCTTTAAAGCTCTAACTCTCATTTTCTGACTATGGAAAGTAGAATGTATCCAAACATGGGATTTCCGTTCCTGTCTTATCCTGGAGAATATCAAAAGTCACCACGCCAACATATTAGTATTTGTGAACCATGGAGCACAGATCTTCAGAAACCTCAGGCTCAATGGACACATTGCACCTCTTTTCTAGTCCTCACTGTTTGAGGGGTGGAGAGAGGATGGAAGAATTTTATGTTTATTTAGCACCTACTGTTTGCATAACACACTGCTTGGTGCTTGCATTTGAGTGATTTTTGGATGGCTTCTCCATTCAAGGACAATGTCATCTAATTTTAATCCATCATTCATTGACATCTGAGTGCCAACCACTGGGGTTGCTTCTGAACATATCTAGGGTGAATTAGATGCATCTCTTACCTCCAAGGAGACAAGAGGTAGAGATAAAGCATGCAGTGAAAATGCTGAAGTGTTTGTTGAAATGCAGTATTACCTACAAATGATTAAATACCAAGTGCCAGCAGGAATGATATACCGAGATATATTGTGAGGAGCAGCAGGGGTGTCTAGGTTCATCTGTGCCTGTTGCAAGAGGAGAATCAGGGAAGATTTCACGGATAATGAGGTATATGAGCCATGCTTGATACGTAATAATGATTTTAAAATGTGGGGATTGGGTAAGGGAAACTGGACAGATCTAGTTTAGTAACCTTGGAAAGCGCCCTGGCCAGGTCCCATGGATGACTATCCTTGACCTGTCATTAATACATGCCACACAAAGCACATCCCTTCCCCAAACACTACAACTTCTAGCAAGTTTTCTTCAATTTTGATCATAGTATGATATATTTTTTCAAGGCGTGAACATAAAAAATCCTTTGGAACAATCCCTTTGTCTGGATGCTGCTTGTGTTTAGACTTCTAGATAAGCAATCTTCCAGCATATTTAAGCAATTCTTGGGTGGAGAGATGGACGCATGGTCAGATGGGTGAATGGATGGTTTGATATCATTGGAGAGCTGCCACAGCAAAGAGACAGAAGCAATGAAACTGGCTTTGCTTGCTAATAGCTTTGTGGGAAGAGCTGACTTTGAAAGATAAATAGAATTTTCTCAGCACACAGTATGGATAAAGGCCTTTCTTCAGAGGGAAGCAAAACGGGAACATGAAATGCATGACATCATGGAAGAGTGGTGAGTCTCAGAAGCCAGGGTATAGGGAGGTAGGATGAGTTAATGTAGTGGCTGAGAGCACAACCTATGATTGGATGGGTTGTGGTTTGAATCCCTGTTCTGCCACATAGTAGCTGAGTGATCCTGGGCAAATTACGTAACTCTATCAGGCTTCTGTTTTCTCATCTATAAAATAGTAATATTAATAATATCTACCTCATGTGGTTATTGTGAAGATAAAGTAGAATAAAATAATGTTTAGCACAGTGATTGGTATGCCCTAATAAAGGGTAGTTGATGGTTATTATTTTATAAAAACACTTCTAATTGAATTATGAAAATGCCAATTCAAACCATAGAAGTTGAGAAGGGGCAGAGAAAGTCCTTGGAGGGAAAGGAGAAGAACCAGGGAAAACTAGTGTTGCTGATGTGGAAGCAGGAGTTTCCAGAGGGGAGGGGTCCCTGCTAGCAAATGACCCGGAGAGGCCACTGCAGATTGAGAAGAAGTGTCTGGAATCTGCAGTGACAACATCCCTGTGATCCTAAAGAGAACATTCCAGGGCAGAATGCCACAAGGCAATGATTTGTGAAGATCGTGGGAGTGGAGGAAGTGGTGGTCTAGACAGCTCTTTCAGAAAATCTCTCTGAAAAGAAGAAAAAGAACTTGGGGGTAGGACAGGGGACAAGGTCATGGGAAGGGCTGTTTGCTAGATGAAGAATATTTGAACTCAGCACAGTGTTTCTCGACCTTTCTAAACTCATGCCTGCTTTGATAGACATAAACACCACTCTTCCCTGCAAGACTGATGTTCTGGCACCCAAAACCTAACACCAGCCTTATTTGAGAGCCACATCTGCCAAGAGGATTTTGTCAGGATTTACTTCCTGTGTTGTATTTTTTAAACAGTAGGAAATTAATGAAACCAAGCAGGTAAGAAATGGTGTAGGCATTGCGGGTGATAATGAGGATGGATTTGAAAAGACAGTAAGAAGACTGAACTGAGCAGGGGTGAGGAGTGAGGGTCAGAGACAAGTCAGAGGGATCCTGGGGCTCTGGCACTGAGGACTGAGTAGATCACTGCACCAACTGGTGTGTGTCCTTTCTCTTTGTGGGTTCCCACCTCTACCTGCCTAGGTGACATTATACAGGTTTAAGACCAAATGGCAGATGTGGTCATTGTTTAGAATTGTTTAAGTACTTTATAAATGTAGGACATCATTACTGATATTGTTATAAGGAAAAAATAGCACACCTCGATCTTTCCGTGTGCACTCTATGTCTTTGTGAATATAATTTTAAATGGTGTGAGGGAACTAAAGTGTATCACTCACATACCTTATTACAGGTGAGGAAATGGAGATGCAAAACCATTTAAAGAAAGCCAACCCAAGATCAACCCGACAGCCAGAGAATGCACACTCTTTCTAAGCACATATAAAACACTCACAAAAATGAACTGTATCCTAGGCCATAAAATACATCCAATAAATTTCAAGGAGTCAGTATCCTACAAACCATATTCACCCACCGCAGTGCAATTAAGTTAGAAATCAATAACAGAAAGATGAGTTGTTTTTTTAAAAACCTATATTGAGATATATTTACAAAGATACTTCCAACTAACTCATGTATCGAAAAGAAATGATAATAGAAATTATAAAATGATTATAAATGAATGACCAAAGGAATATTAAATACCAAAAGTTGTGGCATATAGCCAGGACAACACTTAGAGAGAAATTTATCACCTTAAATGCTTATATTAACAAAGAAGAAGAGCTGAAAATTAATGAATGGGCTAAGTATCCAATTTAGGAACAACAGCAAACATCAGTAAAATAAACCAGCCCAAAGCTGTGCAGTCAGAAGTTGTGGGGCCAGGATTTGGGCATAGCTACGGCCAGCTCAAATCCTTCACTCTCTTCACTCCACTGGTACCTTTCTCTGTGCCCAGTGCCTAGAAATTCTCTCTCTTGTTGAGAGTCAAAGAGATGAGGCTACATAGTAACTCTCTGCATGAAAGGTTGATGATAAATCCCACTCATTTGCTCAGATATCGTTTTACTTGTTCATTAACTATTTAATGAGCATTTGCCACGTGCCAGGCACGGTGCTAGTAGCTACTTTAGTTGCATCTTTCCTCTGAGTGTTCAAAAACTAGCCTTCAGCGTGGTACCAAAGCTCATGCTCCTGCTACTAATGCCCACGCCTGTGCCTTATCCCCAGCTCCCAAGCTGCCAGAATCTTCTCTGCTGCTTGTCAGAACAGCATCCTCATCAAAAATGACTGACTTCTCTCTTGTCTCTTTCAACAGGTAGACTGAAATTACCATGTGTCCAAATTAAAATTGCATACTTCAAGAATTATTTGAAGGACTATTCTTAGACCCTTTTAAGAAGATTTAAGAAAAGTGAGTTGATTTTTTTTTTACACTGCAGAGAGTATTCATGGTTTTAGTTAACATTATGGGTTCTTTTTTTCTCTACCTCTTAAATATGCATTAATAGGTAGACTTTATCTTCATTTATTTTACAGTAAAGATTTTTTTCCCTAAGAACAATGAGCAAAGAGTGCAGGATGACTCCTTGTCTTCCCTGCAAGTTTTTTGTATGTTTCAAAGGCTTGTGGAATCTTGGCAATAAAAGAGTTTTAGAGGTGTGGACCATTCCCTGCTGGATGCTGGGACACCCATAGCAGCATCTCCATAGATCCCTGTTCTTGGAAACTTGCAGGGACTGGTACAGAAGGTGGTATCTCCCCACGTTTAGGATTTTTTTAGAGTTTTCCCATAATCTGAAATCCACTTGAAATCCACTCCTCCTCATCTTATCAAGGCTCTCTCTTCTCTACTAGACCTCCTAAAATGGGTGACTATAAACAGCATGTCCCTCCTCAAGAACTTTTCTTTTCTTTGTTTCTCCAATAATTTCTCATAAGTTGATTTCAAGAGCAGCTCCCACCCTGGTCATTTGGAATACAGACAGAGCACCTCCAATGTTCTTTGCCCAGTAGGTGGATGAGAATCAAAGCGGGATAAACCCAAAGAGCAGGCCTGGGGTCAGCCCCAGTTCTACTCTTGTTGTGTGTTCAGGAAAGTCACTTCAGCATTCTGAGCTTAGTGAAAACAAGGAAGGTAGGAAGAGGTAGTCACTAACATGCCTCCCACCTCCATTTGGATGGCTTTGCTGACTCAGGGTAAAGAAGTTGCTGCTTCTGACTGTCTCAGGCACTGGAATGAGCCAGGACTTGGGAATCCATGGGATCTGGGTCCAATCCCAGCCCTATCACTTGCTGACTGTGTGGCCATAGACTGCCATTTCTCATCTCTGATCATCTGTTTCCTCACTTGTTAAATAAGGATGTCAATAAATGTTGCAAAGGATTGCATGAGGATGTACTGAGATAATGTACATAAAGCACCTAGCACCTGATACTTAGAAAGTGTTCAAAATATGGCAGTTGCTAGTATTTTTATAAGTAATGATGGAACTACTTACCTTTAGCCAGAGGGGAAAATACGAGGTGCTCAAGAGTCTCATAAGAAGAGAAAAGAGGCCAGGCCTGGTGGCTCATGCCTGTAATCCCAGCACTTTGAGATGGCGAGGTGGGAGGATCATGAGGTCAGGAGCTGGAGACCCCATCCTGGCCAACGTAGTGAAACCTTGTCTCTACTAAAATACAAAAAATTAGCTGGGTGTGGTGGTGTGCACCTGTCGTCCCAGCTACTCGGGAGACTGAGTCAGGAGAATTGTTTGAAACCAGGAGGCGGAGGTTGCAGTGAGCTGAGATTGTGCCACTGCACTCCAACCTGGCAACAGAGTGAGACTCCATCTCAAAAAAAAAAAGAAGAGAAAAGAGCTGGATATACTCATTAGGGATAGAATAATGTCCACATCTCATTAACTCTCATGCAAACATAAGCCCAACCCCAGAAAGTTCATGAGGTTAAAACTACTTCTCAGAGTCAGACAAGGGCAGTGGGTTTCTATGGAAATATACAGTTTAAAGGGAAACTTTTGGAGTGGGTCTGAGAAGCTGCATGAATCCTGCTAACATCTCACTGATGCCACAGCCCCAGTCCCAAGGATTAGATCCCCTCAGAATGAAGGTCCTGAAACACACAGCTGGGGAGGGCTGCAAATCATCAAATATTTATATATGTTCAGAAGGCTGATGGTGAGTGTTAGATGAGAGATTAAGTGTGAAAGAGATTGATAAACTGTAATGTTTCCTACGCATATATGTGCCTTTGTGTGATTCATATATTATGGACTGTGTCAATACTTTGCAAATTACGAGAAAGGGGGGAACTCGCATGCGCTGACCGTGTAATGAACCTGTAGAGTCCAGCCCCAGATTTCTGAGTGAAATAGCATGTGTTTGCATGCATGTACATGTCTGTATGCACACGTATCTGTGCATGGGTGTGCATGCACGTGTGTGTGGGTATGAGTATGTGTGTGAATCTTTGACCCTTTGGAAGTAATCACCACTCTTTATACAGTGACTGGCTGCCTCTAAGGAGTGTAACAGAGGAATGAAAACACAGGCCGTGGTGTCAGTCATCCTGGCTCTATAACTTACTAGCTCTGTGGCCTTGGTCACATTATTTGATTAGAGTGGTACAGTTTTTGCCTTCCTGGAGCTTAAAGTCTGTGGATAGGGCTGCTCTGAGGAGTTGGGAGGATACAGCCACTGTACCCTCACACCAAGAAAGTGCTTAGGATAGGGAGAGTCTTTCTCCCTTAATTAATGGCTTTTTTTTCCCCAGAGTTTACGGAATGTTGTCTTAACCTGTTGGATGAAAGGAACCTCTGGAGGTATCTTTGGTTCCATAAGACCATGCCACTGAAGACCCAGGTACCTCAGTGCCTAGAGAGACTGTGGCAAAACGCACACTCTAGTCCTATTGAAAGGGCTAATTCCAGAGGTGTTCCCACACCTTGGCCATTCCTCTGAGGCTATTCCCTCAGTCTGGGCCATAGGGCTGGCAATTACTAAATTCAGAAGAATTGGAAACTGTTATCACTTAAGACATAGAACAATATTTTTATTTTCTAATTTAGAAATTAAATATAGCTAATATCCTGGCCTTTGTTCTCCAGACAGTGGCTGACTATAGATACAGAGGTGCTGATCCAGGCCAATGTTGCTGTGGATGCCACAGGCTGGAAATGCCCCTTTCTGGGCTATTCAGACCCAGGGAAGACTGCGTAATTGTGTGTCACAGGGTGTTTCAAGCTGTAGGTTGTAGTCCGGTAACAGGTCATGAAATTAATTTGGTGGCTCAAGATCAGCATTTATCGAAGTAAAAACAGAGTAACCTAGTAACCATGGAGTAGGTAAAGATATGATACGTTTGCACCCTATATACTCAATAAAGGTCTCATAGCCAAATATATGTAAGAAGAAACTCCTGTAAATTAGTAAGAAAAGACAGACAACCTAATAGAAAAATGGGCAAAAGACTCAGATACTTCATAAAAGAAGATGTCCAAATGGCAAAAAAAAAAAAAAGCACATAACATTATTACTCTTCAGGGAATGACAAATTAAAACCACAGTGAAATACTATTATGTACCCATCAGAATGACTAAAACGAAAAATAGAGACTATCTAGAGCTGGCAAAGATGTGAAACTACTGGAACTCACACATTGCTAGTTGAAATGTAATTGGTTTGATGACATTGGAAAACTGTTTGGCAATATCGACTAAAGCTGAACATATACATACCTGCACTTTCACTCCTTGGTATATACCCCTGAGATATGCACACAGACATCCACCAAAACACATGGCAATCAGCCCTGGAATGGATAAAGTGTAGCATATTCACATAGTGGAATATTCCACACGGCAATATTGGTGAACCTCAGATGCAGGAAGTTGAAAAAAAGAAGCAGCCACAAAGAAACTTTATGACTGCACTTTAAAAAAGTGCAAAACCAGGTAAAACTACTCGGTGTTATCAGAGTCTGGATGGTGGCTGCCCCTGAAGGAGGGGTTGGTAAATGGAAAGAAGTGAAAAGGGACTCTCTAGTCACATTCTGCCTTTTGGTTCAGAGGTAGGAGGGCACGTTAAATGGATATTGTAAATTTGTAGAAATGTATCAAGCTATTCATTTATGATATGCACCCTCTACTGTACTTAGGTCATACTTCAATAAAAGTTTATCAGATGAGTGTAACAGAGTAGAAAATATAGCAGGTCATAAAGGTAAGCATCATTAAGGAAACTTCAGTTACATGTCCCTCTAAATATGTGTGTATAGACCAAGTTGAGGTATGAAATACATTTCTTCTTTAAATTTTTTTTAATTTTTAATTTTTATGGGTTCATAGTAGGTGTACGTATTTATGGGGTACATGAGATATTTTGATACAGGCATACAATGCATACTAATCATATCAGGATAAATGGGGTATCTGTCACCTCAAGTATTTACCGTTTACTTTATTATAAGTACTGAAATTATACTGTTTTAGTTATATTTAAATGTACATTAATTATTGTTGTCTATAATAACCTGTTGTGCAATCAAATACTAAATCTTATTCATTCTTTCTCACTATATTTTTGTAGCTATCAGCCATCCCCACTTCCTTACCCTCACTACCCTTCCCAGCCTCTGGTAACCACCCTTATACTCTATCTCCATGAGTTCAATTGTTTTAACTTTTAGTTCACACATATGAATGAGTACATGCAAAATTTGTTTTTCTGTGCCTGGCATATCTCACTTGCCATAATATCCTTCAGTTCCATCCATATTGTTGCAAATGACAGCATCTCATTGTTTTTTATGACTGAATAGTACTCCATTATGTATATGTTCCATGTTTTCTTTATCCATCTGTTGATGGACACATAGACTGCTTTTAAATCTTGACTATTGTAAGTAGTGCCATGGTAAACATGGGAGTGCACATATCCCTTCAATATACTGATTTTCTTTATTTGGGTATATACATATTAATAGAATTGCTGGATCATATGGTAGTTTTTTTATTAGTTTTTTTAGGACCTCCAAACTGTTCTCCACAGTGGCTGTACTAATTTTCATTCCCACTAACATGTGGAGTGTTTCCTTTTCTCCACATCCTTGCCAGCATTCATTATTGTCTGCTTTTTGAATAAAAGCCATTTTAACTGGGATGAAACGATGTCTCACATAGTTTTGATTTACTTTTCTCTGATAATCAATGATGTTGAGCACTTTTTCATCTACCTGTTTGCCATCTGTATTCTTCTTTTGACATTCTTCTATTTTCAGATCTTTTGCTCATTTTAAACCAAATTTTTAGATTTTCTCTGCTGAGTTGTTTAGGTCCTTCTATATTCTGATTATTAATGTCTTTTCAGATGGATAGTTGGCAAACATTTTCTCCCATTCTGTGGGTTGTCTCTTCACTTCATTGATACTATTTTGCTTTGCCGTGCAGCTTTTCAATTTGATGTGATCCAATTTCCATTTCTCCTTTGATTGTCTGTGCTTGTTTTACTTGGAAAATCTGCCTAGTCCAATGTCCTGGAGAGTTTCTCTGATGTTTTCTTTTAGTAGTTTCATATTTTCAGGTCTTAGATTTAAGTCATTAATCCATTTTGATTTGATGTTTGTACATGGTGAGATAGGGATCTAGTTTCATTCTTCTGCATATGGATATCTTGTTTTCCAGTACCATTTATTGAAGAGAGTGTCCTTTCCCCAATGTGTGTTCTTGGTACTTTGTTGCAAATGAATTCACTGTAGGTATGCAGATTTGTTTCTGAGTTCTCTATTCTGTTCTATTGGTCTATGTGTCTGTTTTTAAACCAGGACCATGCTGTTTTGTTTACTATAGCTATGTAGTATATTTTCAAGTCAGGCAATTAGAGTCCTCCAGATGTGTTCTTTTTGCTTTGGTTAGCTTTGCCTATTCTGGGTCTTTTATGGCTCCATCTAAATTTTAGGATTCTTTTTCTAGTACTTTGAAGAATGTCATTGGTATTTTAATAGGAATTGCATGGGATCTGTGGATTCCTTTTGGCAGCATCAGTATTTTAAAAATATTGATTCTTCCAATCCATGAACATGAAATATCTTTCCATTTTCTTGGTGTCTTCTTCAATTTCTTGCATCAGTTTTTTATAGTTTTTATTGTAGAGATCTTTTACTTTTTTGGTTAATTTTATTCCTAGGTTTTTAATTTTATTAATAGCTGTTAAAATTGGGATTCCTTACTTGATTTTTTTCCCCTGATTGTTTGCTATTGGCATATAGAAATCCTACTGATTTTTGTACATTGATTTTGTATCCTGCAACTTTACTGAATTTGTTTATCAGTTCTAAAAATTTTGTGTGAAGCCTGCAGCTTTTTCCAAATGTAAGGTCACATCTTCTGCAAACAAGGATAATTTGACTTCTTCCTTTCCAATTTGGATGCCCTTAATTTCTTTCTTTTGTCTGATTGCTCTAGCTCCAGTAGTATGTTAAATAACAGTGGTGAAAGTGATTATCATTGTCATATTCCAGATCTTAGAGGAAACGCTTTCCATTTTTCCCCATTCAGTATGATTCCAGCGGTGGATCTGTTACATATGGCTTTTATTGTGTTGAGGTATGTTCTTTCTATACGAAGTTTTTTAAAAGTTTTTATCATGAAATAATTTTTTCAAATGCTTTCTCAGCATCTATTCAAATGATTATATGATTTTCTTCCTCCATTCTGTTAATATGATATATCACATTGATTGATTTTTGTATGTTGAACTACCCTTGCCTCCAGGGATAAATCCCACTTGGTCATGATGAGTGATCTTTTTAATGAGTTGTTGAATTCAGTTTGCTAGTGTTTTGTAGAGGATTGCTGCATTGATGTTCATCAAGGATATTGGCCTATAGTTGCTTATTTTTGTTTGCTTGTTTGATGCATCTTTGTCTGGTTTGGGTATCAGGGTAATATTGGCCTCAAAGAATGAGTTTGGAAGTATTTTCTCCTCCCCCATTTTTCATAATAGTTTGAGTAGGATTGGTATTAGTTCTTTATTAAATGTTTGGTGAAATTCAGCAGTGACACCATCAAGTCCCAGGCTATTCTCTGCTGGGAGACTTTTTATTATGCCTTCAATCTCATTACTTGTTATTAGTCTGTTCAGGTGTTGGATTTCTTCATGGTTTAATCTGAGTAAGAAATATGTGTCTAGGAATTTATCCATTTCTTCTAGGTTTCCAGGTTATCAGCATATAGTTGCTCGTAGTGGTCTCTAATGATCCTTTGAATTTATGCAGTGTCAATTGTAATGTCTCATTTTTCTTTTCTGATTTTATTTGGGTCTTCTCTGTTTCTTAGTCTTCAGATGTATTTCTTAATGTTGAATCACAGTCAGCAAATAAAAGCCACCGTTTTAATGAACCCCTTTCATTTTTAGGTGAGGAATCTGAGGCCCAGAGCAGAAGGGAATTAGGAGCAGAGGTAGGAGGAAGACAGAGCTAGGAAGAAGTCTCTAGGTCTCCTGCTGCTGCTGACTCTGTGTTGTGCCTGTTTTCACTGCCTGGAATGGTGCATTCACATTGATAGGCTCTGTCTGGCATCTTAATCTCAGGGAGGCAGGCTGGTACTTTTGGTCCAAGGGGAAGAATTGTTTTTCCACCCACAGACAGTGGAGTTGGAGGCCCAGCCACCTCTGCAGGGGCCTGGCTCCAGCTCTCCAGATCCCCTCCCTCTTCCTTCCTGCCTCTTCTGTCTAAATCAGCTTCCCTCAGAGCAGCAGAAACACCACTGCTCTAAATCCTGTTTTCATTTGTAGAAGACGACTGTCATGCCAAAGCTGTTTGATGGTTGTAGAAGTTAGAAAACTGTGAAGAAATTGCATTTGGAGTATAAGATCTGACAATGAGGGCCTCAATTCTGGCGTGGCACTTTTATTTTATTACAAAATTGTGAGTTCATTAAGCAGACTTCTTCTTTGGGGGTCAGAGAGTGCTACCAGGCTTCGAGAGCACAAGAAGAACAATATGCAGCCCTGTTTCTGCCAGGCACAGCAGCCCAGAAAAGGGAAATGTGTGGATTGTAAAAGGCTTAGTCTGAGCCTCGCACAGCACCTGGAAGCATCTTAAATAGGAGGGTAAATAATATCAGTGGCTTGCTGACTATTTTGACCATGACCCACAGCACAAAATACATGGGATATCTTAACTCAGGACACATCCCCACCCACTCAAGTAAATACGTGAGGCTTAGGACCAACCAGCCCAGACCACCAAAGTAAGGGCATCTAGCCCAACCTTGGGGTTAGGGAGCCTGCAGGGAAGGGGGTGATATTGTAACCAGGGTAGTGGGGGCATCCTGAAGAAGCTCCCAATTCCCAGATCCAAAGAGGTTCTTGGCCTCTCTTACCCCAAAGAATGGGGAAAGGGGCCCCAGAGCTGCAGTGAGCTTTACCGTTTTAATAAATATCATGGAGCCAAAGAGTTTTGTGGAAAGTGATTTATTAAATGGAGAGAGAGAGAGAGAAAGACAGCTCCCACACTGCCATGGGAGGGGATCCAGAGAAGAAATTCATATAGTGAGGAAGAAGTGGGATTTTAACCCTTGAGTTATTCCCTCCTCATTTATGTTCTCGTCCAATGAGAGTAGTTTCAAACTTAGCTGGAGTGATTGATCTTTGACTCTGATACCAGGTTGGCTGCTTGGTCCACAACAGAGCCTCTCCTCCCAGAGCTTTCAGTGGGCTTTTTGGACAAAGAAGCCCATCTGGAATTTCTTTACCTAGCCCACATGTGGGAAACCCAGACAAAGAACTTTACATTCCCAAATGGAGGGGTGGAGCCAGGAAACTCCTGCTTTTGAAACTACACCCCTTGTGGGCCCAGGAAGAGAAGTTTTTCTTTAACACAGTCCCTCAGTCCCCCCTCTGAATAGGAAAGTCCAACTGCAATTGGGACAGGGACGTTGATTGCTCTTTAACTACTTCCTGCTGAATTGGGGCATACAAGGGGCCCTGCAGTTGAGGTGTCTTCCAGAGGGGAGCCTTCCAGGGGTACACGTTGATCCAGAGGCCCACGGTAGAACTCATGAGCCAAGGATACCTGGGGTTTCACTTGCAGGGCCATTTGTTGCCTATGGCCTCAATTCTAGAAGAAACGAATTTCACAAGAAGGTTAAAGATGAGAGGCCCGAAGGCCAGCAATAATAGAATGGTTATACACGGGCCTAGAGGAGGGTAGTCAGGACAGCCAGTTGTTAAACAAGCGCCACGATCCTGTTTCTTGAAGGTCTTTAGCCCTGCCTTTGATTCGGTCCCTTAGTTCTTTAACTTTGTTTAAGAAAATACCCGATTGGTTTACGAAGTAGTCACATTCTTTTCCTAAAAAGAGACAGGTTCCTCCTTTGTCTGCCATTAGCAGATCCAGGAACCTTCTATTTTGAAGAGATACAGCAGCTAAAGAGTTAAGCTACTTCTGCAGAGAGAATTAGCAACCTTTTCCATGTTATTATTTAACTCCTGAGATAGCTTATAGTAAAACTGAGCAGAGGTAGTAACTTCTCCAATGCCAGTACCAAGTCCTCCTATTATTCCACCCCACCCACTATGAAAGGAATAACTCGAGTTCGAGCATGGCGCGGCCTTGGCAAGAGAAGACAGCACCTGAGAGTCGGTGTAAATTGTTATGGGGTGAGGGGGGCACTAGCAAGGAGAGAAGGAGAGCTATCAGGCTAATCCACAGGGGCTACCACATAGAGTTGAGTCGTAAATAATAAAGTTAAGAGGGATGGTCCTGATGATGCCAAGATGTAAGTTAGACTCATGACTACTTACTTTCCTGGGGATCTTGTTGGAAGAGCAAACTTAAATCCTCTAAAGGTTCGCAGGTATATGAAGGGTCGTCTCCTGAAACTTCAGGCTGTGGAGTGGAGGGCCTGTGATTTTCTTCAGGAGGTGTACAAGGCTTCAGCCAAGTGTGATGAATCCACGAATCAATTTCCACCACCTTAGCTGCCATTGAGGTAGACAGAATAACCAAAAATCACCCTTCCCAAGATGGGCCTAGAGAGGGAGAGTCTGAGGGGAGGGACTTAACAAGCACCACGTCTCCAGGGCAGAGCAACTCTTTCCCTTTTCCCTATGGTATCCTTCAGGTACGGTCCTAAGAGCGTCTTGGTAGTTAGCAAGGAGTTTATATCTTTTATTAAGTCTGCTGTTTCCTTGTCTAATACAAGATCATTAGTAAGAAAGGGCTGTCCATAAAACACCTCATAGGGGCTGAGTCCTATTTTCTGAGGACAGTTTTGAGCCCTTAAGAGTGCTACTAGTAATAGAGAAGGCCAGAGAGGGGGGTTTCCTGTGACAGTTTCTTTAGGTGTCTGTTAAGAATTTCATTCATCTTCTCCACTTTCCCTGAGGCCTGAGGCTTCCAAGCACAGTGGAGATGATACTGTATTCCTAATGCCTTGGAATTTCCTTGGGTCACTGCAGCTTTGAAGGTAGGGCCATTATTGCTTTGAAGACTGAGAGCGAGTCCGAATCTAGGATTATTTCATTGGTCAGGACTTTTATTACCTCTTGGGCTTTCTCTGTTCTACAGGAAGAAGCCTCAACCCAGTTTGTGTAGGTATCTACACAACCTAGCAGATATTGATATCCCTGAGACTTAGGCGGATGGGTAAAGTCCATTTGTCAGTCCTCACCTGGGTAATGACCAGCTCACTGTTCCCAAGGAGCTTTGTGATGTAACAAAGAATTATTTTTCTGGCATATTTCACATCCTTTGACTATTTGTTGGACAGCCTTGAAGAGGCCTTTTTCTGTAAATATAGATTTGGCCATCCAATGTGTATTCTCTATACCCATATGGAAGGTTAAATGCGGGGTTTTAAGTACTTTCCACAGGCTGGCAGCAGGTAGGAGTACTTTTCCCTCCTCAGTGGCTAGCCATCCTGAAGGAAGATTATGTCCCTGGGAGATTGCCCACTCTACCTCTTCTGATGAATATTGAGGTCTAGTTCTCTAGAGAGGGTTTTCCCATGTTAATGGTCCTTCTATAAACTCTTAGTTAGCTGCCCTTTTTGCCTCTAGGTCAGCTGGGCGATTGCCCTCCGCTTCCTTCTCATCTCCTTTCTGGTGACCTCGGCAGTGTAAGACTGCTACCTCTTTGGGTTCTTGGACAGCTTGTAATAAGTCTAAAATTTTCTTATGATATATAATGGAGTTCCTGCAGAGGTTAGGAATTCTCTTTCCTTCTGTATGGCAGCATGGGCATGCAGAACCAGGTAAGCATATTTGGAATCTGTGTACATGTTTATTCTCTTTCCTTTTCCTAATTTTAGAGCTCTAGTGAGGGCTACTAGTTCTGCCAGCTGGACACTAGTTCCAGGAGGAAGAGAATTACTTTCAAGCACTGTTTGATCACTGACTATGCATATCCTGCCTTTCAAACTCCATTTTCCATAACTGAGCTTCCATCAGTGTACCGGTTAAGATCAGGATGGCTAGAGGAATTTCTAAGAGATCCTCTCGAGCCGCATAGTTCTGGGCTGTAACCTGCTGACAGTCATGTTCTCTGTCTGCCCCTTCCTCAGGAAGAAAAGTAGCTGGATTGAGGGCTGCACATGTGAGCAGCTGAAGTACAGGCCCTTCGAGCATTAAGGCCTGATATTTGAGTAAGCGGTTGTTGGACAGCCGGAAGCCTCCTTTAGAGGCCAGAACTCCAGCTGCATCATGTGAAGTCCACACAGTTCGATCTTACCCTTGCACTATTTTAATAGCTTCTGAGACCAGTGTAGCCACCGCTGCTGTGACCCACAAGCAGTGTGGCCACAGCCCACAAGCAGTGTGGCCAGCCTTTGCTACTGTATCAATTTCCTTACTTAAGTATGCCACCGATTGTGCTGTGGTCCCCCAAGTGTGGGTGAGAACCCCCAGTGCCACTCCTGACTTTTCCGTAACATATAGGAAGAAGTCATTCTCTGTAGGAAGGCTTGGAGCTGGAGCCTGCAGTTGTGCCTGCTTCAGGGTCTGAAAAGCTGCCTCAGCTATAATCCCATTGTATTAGATGGGTGTTAGTGTTTTGGATTTCCTTAATCAGAATGGATAGGGCTTTGGCTATTTTACCATATCTGGGAATCCACAATTGGCAAAAACCAGTTATTCCTAAGAATCCCTGTAACTGTCTTAAGGTCTTTGGATGGCAGAAGGGCAGTATGAGTTGGAGACATTCTCCATCAAAGGCCCAAGGTCCCTTAGACAAGACAAGCCTTAGGTATTTTACCTCTTGACTACAAAGTTGGGCTTTTGGTTTGGAAACCTTATATCCACAGGTGGCTAGAAAGTTTAGCAGGTCCTGGGTGGCCTGTTGACACTGGATTTCTGAGTTAGCAGTTAAAAGTAAGTCATCCATATATTGAAGAACCAGGGTACCTGGATGTGAAAATTTACTAAGTTCCTTCTAGAGCCTGGCCAAACAGGTGGGGGCTATCTCGAAAGTCCTGGGGTAACACTGTCCAGGTGAGCTGAGAATTCTGGTCTAAAGCATCTTCAAAGGCAAACAGAAACTGGGAGTCAAGATGTCATGGAACACAGAAAAAGCCATCCTTAAGGCCTAGGACTGTGAACCATTGTGCCTGTCCTGGTATTTGAGAGAGCAAGGTGTATGGGTTGCACACAGCTGGGCACAAAGGGACCACAGCTTCGTTAATAAGCCTGAGATCTTGCACCAGCCTCCATTGTCCATTAGGTTTTTGTACTCCTAAAAATTGGAGTAGTGCAATGGCTGTTACAGGACTTTACTAGATTCTAAGCTTTTAAGTTCCTTACAATAACCTGTAGCCCCTTTTTGGCTTCTGGTCTTAGGAGTTACTGTCTTTGGTAAGGAAAAGAGGTGGGATCCTTTGCCTTATTCAAATTGGGCAAGCATTATTTGCCCTCCCAAATTGTCCCTCCATTGCCCAAACCTCAGGATTAATCCCTTCTTTAAATAATGGGCAGCAGAGAGGAATTTCCTGCCTGACTATGTTCATATAGATAATGGCTCCTGCTCTGGCTAACAGGTCCCGCCCTAGAAGGGAGTGGGACTTCCTGGCATGATGAGGAAGGCATGGGAGGAGAGTATTTCTCCTCAGTTACAGCTTAGGGGCTGGGAGAAATATCAGGAGACTGCTTGTCCTAGGACTTCTTGGACAGTTACAGACTTGGAGGACAACCATCCAGGACAGGAAAGCAAAACTGAGAAGGCCACACCAGCATCCAGGAGGAGACTGACCTTCGGGCCCTCTATGGTCAGCTTTATCCGGGGCTCGGTGAGGGTGATGGCTTGTGCTGGCGCTTGCCCTGGGCGCCCTCAGTCCTGCTGCTGGGTCATCTGGTTAGTCACCTCAGGCCCTGGGAACCTGTGTCCCCTGGGACAGTGTGCCTTCCAGTGATCCCCTTTGCACAGTGGGCAAGGACGAGGAAGTGCTCCGTTCCTCTGAGGACAATCTTTCTTAAAGTGTCCTGCTAGGCCGCAGTGGTAGCAAGCTCTGCCAGACTGGCAGCTAACCCAAGCTTTTCTCTCTTCCGAGCCCCTTGGATCTGCTTGCCTGAAGCTCATGACTAGGGCTGCGGCCTTTCTCTGGTCCCTCCTGTCCCCTTCAGCCTGTTCCTTCTGCTCTCTATTATAGAACACTGAGGTTGCTATATTTAATAATGACTCTAGACTCTGTTCTGCCCCCAGGGACAGCTTCTGGAGCTTCCTTCTAATGTCTGCTGCTGATTGCATAATAAATTTGTCTTTTAGTATTAGCTGACCCTCGGTGGAGTCTCGTGACAGGGGAGTATTTTTTTTTTTTTTTTGAGATGGAGTCTTGCTCTTTCACCAGGCTGGAGTACAGTGGCACGATCTGAGCGCTCACTGCAACCTCCATCTCCCACATTCAAGTGATTCCCCTGCCTCGGCCTCCTGAGTAGCTGGGACTACAAGCGTGCACCACCATGTCCAGCTAATTTTTTGTATTTTAGTAGAGACGGGGTTTCACCTTGGCCAGGATGGTCTCAATCTCCTGACCTCATGATCTGCCTGCCTCAGCCTCCCGAAGTGCTGGGATTACAGGTGTAAGCCACCGCACCCTGTTGGGAGTATACTTTCTTAAAGTCTCCGATAACCACTCAAGAATGGCTGTTGGGTTTTCTTCCTTCCCCTAAGTTATGGTGGATAACATTGCATAGTTCATGGGCTTTTTCCTAGTTCACCTTAATCCCTGAAGTATGCAAGTTAATAGATGCCTTTGGCTCCAGTCCCCCTGTTCTGAGTCAGGACACCATTGAGGGTCCATGCTAGGGACTGCTTGCCTGCCTGTAGGAAATCTATCCTTCTCATCTAGCATCATTTGGTCATGTACTTGACTAAGGTACCAGCTGTCCCCAAACTCTTGATCTGCTGCTAGAGCAGCCTCTCTCCCATTGCTGGTTAGGGTCTGACTAAGCAATAACATTATATCTTTCCAATCTAATTCAAAGGACTGACCCAGGCCCTGCAGAACATCTATGTACTTGTCCGGGTCATCTGAAAATTTTCCTAAGCCTGCCTTGATTTGCTTTAAGTCAGAAAGTGAAAAGAGGGTATGTACCTTGGCTGGGCCAAATTCTCCTCCTACTGCCTGTAGGGGGCAGAGTTGGGGCATCCCCGTAGCCTGAGGTGCCTTGGCCTCTTTGGCCTTCCCTGACTCCTCTTGGGTTATGAGGAGACCCGGTCAGCATCGGTGGAGGGAGGAGCCACAGGGAGCCCTAAATATGGGGGTGGTCCTGAGGAGGGGCCAGTAGCATAGAGGTTACAGGCCTTACATAGCTGAGGATTGTCCCTTAGAGAAAAGAAAACATGCACATAGGGGACCTCAATCCATGTACCTTCCCTCTTACAGAACAGGTCTAATTGTAGAAGGGTGTTATAATTTATACTTCCCTTAAGAGGCCAGGTTTCTCCACTCAGCAGAGGGTATCGTGGCCACACCATTTGGCAGAGAAAAATGAGCTGCTGCTTCTTCAAAGACTGTGGGTCAAATTGGTCCCAGTTATCCAGGATACACTTTAAGGGTGATTTTGCCTTGGGAAGAATAGCACCCATCTGAAATCAACACAGGGATGCCTGCATCCCCGGTTATTTCTTGCAACTGCTAGCCTGGCGTGTCCCTCAGTTATAGCACCTTGTAGTTTCCTTGCACCCTAGATGCATGATCATCTTCTGGGCCCCCCATGTGCCAGGTTATTTATGCTTTCTCGCATCATAGGCACATGCCCACTCTCTAAGGACATGGAGACTGCCAGGATTAGTGGCCCTGTACTGGAGCGTCCTTGAAGAACTAGACCAGTGAGGCTTGGGTGATGGGTGCCAATATTCCCTCGCAAGAGTTCGATTAACATAGGCCTGCCCATAAAACTGCCCTAGGAGGATAAACTGCTTGAGATGGACCTCTAAGCACAACAACCTTAAAGAGGGTAATGGATGGCCGGATGGCCGAGGCTGGAACTATGCCCTTGGGACCTGGGCTTTCTCCCATACCCCACTTTCCATTATGGGAATATGTCCTAGGGTTGTGGGCCTGTAATTAACTATCTGAGCCTCAAACAGGTCTGACAATGGTATTCTAGATGGAGAAGTTTTGCCGTACAGAGAGCCAATCCTAGGCAAGACAAATTATACATCGTTAGATTCTGGCACCACTCAGTTGGATTGGGAAATTGTGGGTGACAAAAAACACAATGTCCTATATCCTCCAGTACCTACTGATAGACTCTGGCTCTGTTAGGACATAATCTAGTGCTGCGGACTAACAGAACTGGCCCTGTGTACTGTAGGAGGTCCCCATAAGCATAAGCCTGAGGGTACCACAGAAAGGGTCCCTGGACTGCCCCCTAAGAGCCTCATGTGTAGGAAATATCTTAGAGGAAAGAGCCAGGAAGAAGTTTGCCTTATGGAAATCTGGACCCAGGAGGTTGTGGCCTGAAAGGCTGGGTGTGGCTTATATAGGTGGCTTTTTCTTTGGAGGTTTAAGTGGGACCCTGGCCCCAACTAGACTGAACCAGGAGTTCTGGACCCCTCTTCCTCCTGCCGACCCTCTGCTTGGCCCAGAGAAAGAAAGAACAGCAAGAAACGGAAACTGGTTTGAAGAAAGCCTGACACCTGTGTCTTTACACGGTGGCAGTGCTTTTGAAAGGCTGGGTATGGCATCCATAAGCAGCTGCCATTCCAGCTGCATGGGCCAAGCCATGCTGTGCACAGCCCCACATAGGCCTGGCCATCTGGTGCTCTCTGCAAGCGGTGCCCGCCTGGCCTTGCCTCCGCTGCTGCGCCTAGCACCGCACAGGCCTGGCCACTCGGTGCTTTCTGCAGGTGGCAGTAGCCCAGCCTTGCCTCCTCTGCCACTCCTCGCTGGCCACCCCTGTGCCCAGCCTTTACCTCATTAACAAATTTAAAGACGTGAAAGGACAGATTAGCAAGTGAAAGGGGTTCGCTACCACTCACCGCTTTGAAGTCTGATGTACTCCTGGCTGGCTCGTCAAAACATGTAATGGCGCGGGGGTGGGGGTGTCCCAAAGAAGCTCCCAATTCCCCAATCTAAAAAGGTTCTTGGCCTCTCTTACCCCAAAGAATGCACCCAAGGAGTTTTGCGGAAAGCAATTTATTAGATAGATAGATACATAGAAAGAAAGACAGCCCCCACACTGCCATGGGAGGGGATCCAGAGAAGGAATCTGTATAGGGAGGGAGCAGCGAGATTTTAACCCTTGACTTATTTTCTCCCCATTAATGTTCTCATCCAATGGGAGTAGTTCTTTTAAACTTCCTTTGGAGTGGTTGATCTTTGACTCTGATACCGGATGGGCTGCTTGGTCCACAACAGAGCACCCTCCTCCCAGAGCTTTTGGCAGGATTTTTGGACAAAGAAGCCCACCTGGATTTCTGTACCTAGCCCACATGTGGAAACCCAGACAAAGAACTTTGCATTCCCAGATGGAGGGTGGATCTGGGAAACTCTTGCCTTTGAAACTATGCCCCTTGTGGACCCAGGAAGAGCTTTTCTATAACATAGTCCCTCAGTATGTCTTCAAAGGTTTCAAATCTCAAGAGGCATGAGCAAGGGATTAAAGAAAGGGAAACCACACAGCAGAGATTGCTGAGGACTGGCCAGCAGTCAGGAACCTGGTCTACAGGAAGCCATGTTGCACTCTGGAACAGACTGTGGTCCCGGGGAGTTGAAGTTGAGGGGACATGTAGGGAGAGGTGGGAGAGGATCCAGAAGACGTGGGCAGGTGCAGATGTAAAGGGCTCTGTGCCCTGGCAAGGACTCTCCAGAGTAAATAGACCATGACTGAGAGTCATCTAGGCAAGGAATGCCTGACACCTAGGAGACAGAAGAAGAGATGTAGGCAGACATAAGGAATGTGGATTCCATCTTCGAATTTTGTTTTATAGCACTCACTTATGCCGTCTGTATTAGCCAGGGTTCTCTAGAAGAACAGAACTAATGGAATATGTATATATATACATATATATTTTATCTATATATGTATGAATGTATATATATATATTCCAGAAATATATATACATATGTATATACTTTATATATGTGTGTATATATATATATATTCCATTAGTTCTGTGATATATATATATATAAATATATACATATGTATATATATTCCAGATGGAATGGAATATATATATACTTATATATAAATGAAATATATATATTTATACATATAAAATGTATATGTATATATATTCCATTATTAAGTAAATACTTAATAAATTTCCCTATATATGTATATATGTGTGTGTGTGTGTTTGTTAAGTATTTACTCACACCATCCCAAGGTCCCACAGTAGCCCATCTGCAGGCTAAGGAGCAAAGAGAGCCAGTCCAAGTTCTAAAACTGAAGAATTTGGAGTCTGATGTTTGAAAGCAGAAAGCATCCAGCACAGTATAAAAGATCTAGGCTGGGAGGCTAGGCCAGTCTCTCTTTTCATATTTTTCTGCCTGCTTATATTCTAGCCACGCTGGCAGCTGATTTGATTGTGCCCACGCAGATTAAGGGTGGGCCTGCCTTTCCCAGTCCCCTGACTCAAATGTTAATCTCCTTTGGCAACACCCTCACAGACACACCTAGGATCAATACTTTGTATCCTTCAATCCAATTAAGTTGACACTCAGTATTAACCGTCTCAAGTCCACCCCTTGTCAACTTGAACCCATGCACATCTCCTGAGGTTATACCTAATCTTCAAATAAAGACAATAATAAGGTCATAATTATGCTTAGCATAATACAACTATCCTTTGTACAACTGGAAACACACCAAACCCTAACCCAAATACTATTACATAAAGTTAACAACACTTAAATGTTGATGTGCAGTCAATAAATCTTATGTCACATGATAAAGGAGAAAGGAAATAAAATGAAGATACTTTGTTAGTACAAGTGTATATGTGCACAAACATGTTTTTAACAAAAGGAGGAGGAAATACTCGTGGCAATTACAGTCCTTGTTTCTACAGCTGATCATGTGGTTGTAGCTGGCATTGATGACTATCTTCTTCTACTACCCATTCTGTATTCCTTTTGCCTCCAGCAAGCACCTCAGCAGGTCGTGGTCCTTCTTAGTGGAGTGACCCAAACCTTCATTCTTGAAGGGTCTAGGTCATTTGTACTTCTGCATGGATCGGGCTGTTGTAGTTTCCCATTGACTGTAATCACAGAGTGTGGTAACACTAAGAGATGCCCTAATGGATCTCCTGTATTCTATGTATACTCCTCCTTATCTTTGTTGTGGAGTAGTAGACTGATTTCATCTTGATAGTCCAGGTCTATCACCCCAGCCAACACTGTAGCTCCCTTCTTAGTCTGTTGACTTAAAGGTGAGAAGACCCTAAAGTGTCCAGGTGGCAATCTTAACTTCCAGTTTAATGGAATCATTGTGTGTCTTCTGGTGTCAGTGTTCCTCCCTCTGGAACTAAAACCTCTAGGCCAGAATGTAATGTCACAGGAATAGGAAGCAAAAATGTTGCTAGTGGATCACTAGGGTTAATGGTGAGTAGTGCCACTTCAACCCCTCGATTCCTGGACCCATGAATCCTGACTGTGGGAGAAACAGGACCATATATTGGATGCTGATTCAGAGCATACACAGCCTTCTGCAGAACTTTGTCCCAGCCCTGCAAAGTATTGTCACCTAGTTGGCGTTGTAACTGTGATTTCAAAAAGCCATTCCACCATTCTGTTCATCCAGCTGCTTCAGGATGATGGGGAACATGGTAAGACCAGTGAATTCCATAATCATGAGCCCACTGCTGCCTCAGGATGGTGGGGAACATGGTAAGACCGGTGACTTCCATGAGCATGAGCCCACTGCCACACTTCTTTAGCTGTAAAGTGAGAGCCTTGGTCAGAAGCAATGCTGTGTGGAATACTATGACAGTGGATAAGACATGTTGTGAATCCACAGATGATAGTCTTGGCAGAATCATTGCATGCAGGATAGGCAAGCCCATACCCAGAGCAAATGTCTCTTCCAGTGAGGACAAACCTCTGTCTTTTCCATAATGGAAGATGTCCAATATAATCAACCTGCCACCAAGTAGCTGGATGATCACTCCAAGGAATGATGCCATATTGAGGGCTCAGTGTTGGCCTCTGCTGCTGGCTCATTGGGCACTCAGGAGTGGCCATAGCCAGATCAGCCTTGGTAAGTAGAAGCCCATGTTGATGAGCCCATGTGTAACTTCCATCCCTGCCACCATGGCCACATTGTTCATGGGCCCATTGGGCAATGACAGGAATAGCTGGGGAAAGAGGCTGAGTGGTGTCCATAGAATGGCTCATCCTATCCACTTGATTATTAAAATCCTCCTCTGCTGAGGCCACACATTGGTGAGCAGTCACATGGGATATAAATGTCTTCATAGTTTTTGATCACTCAGAGAGATTCATCACATACCTCTTCCCCAAATTTCTTATTATTATATTTCCATACGTTACTGGGGTACAGCTAGTTTTTGGTTACATGAGTAAGTTCTTTACTGGTGATTTGTGAGATTTTGGTGCACTCATCACCAGAGCAGTATACACTGTACCATATATGTAGTCTTTTATCTCTCACCCCCCACTCAGTCTTCTCCCCAAGTTCCCACTATCATTCTTATGCCTTTGCCTCATCATAGCTTAGCTCCCACATATCAATGAGAACAATGCAATGTTTGGTTTTCCATTCCTGAGTTGCTTCACTTAGAATAATAGTCTCCAATCTCATCCAGGTTGCTGTAAATGCTGTTAATTCACTCTTTATTATGGCTGAGTAGTATTCCATCACATATATATACCACAGTTAATTTATCCACTCATTGATTGATGGGCATTTGGTTTGGTTCTACAATTTTGCAGTTGTGAATTGTGCTGCTGTAAACATACGTGTGCAAGTGTCTTTTTTGTATAATGATTTCTTTTCCTCTTGGTAGATACCCGGTAGACGGATTGCTGGGTCAAATGGTAGTTCTACTTTTAGTTCTTTAAGGAATCTCCACATTGTTTTCCATAGTGGCTGTACTAGTTTATATTCCGCTGAGCAGTGTAGAAGTGTTCTCTGATCACTGCATCTACATTGACATCTACTTTTTATTATTATTTTTATTATGGCCATTCTTGCAAGAGTAAGGTGGTATTGTATTGTGGTTTTGATTTGCATTTCCCTGATCATTCGTGATATTGAGCATTTTTTCATATGTTTGTTGGCCATTTGTATATCTTCTTTTGAGAACTATCTATTCATGTCTTTAGCCCACTTTTTGATGGGATTGTTTGTTTTCTTACTGATTTGTTTACGTTCATTGTAGATTCTGGATATTAGTTCTTCATCAGATGTACAGATTGTGAAGATTTTCTCCCACTTTGTGAGTTGTCTGCTTACTCTGCTGACTGTTCCTTTTGCCATGCAAAAGCTCTTTAGTTTAATTACGTCCCAGCTATTTATCTTTGTTTTTATTGCATTTGCTTTTGGGTTCTTGGTCATGAAATCCTTGCCTAAGCCAACTTCTAGAAGGGGTTTTCTGATGTTATCTTCTAGAAATTTTATAGTTTCAGGTCTTAGATTTAAGTCCTAAGTCCATCTTGAGTTGATTTTTGTACAAGGTGAAAGATGGGGGTCCAATTTCATTCTCCTACGTGTGGCTAGCCAATTATCCCAGCACCATGTGTTGAACAGGGTGTCCTTTCCCCACTTTATTTGTGTTTGCTTTGTCAAAGATCAGTTGGTTTTAAGTATTTGGTTTTATTTCTGAGTTCTCTATTCTGTTCCATTGGTCTTTGTACCTATTTTTATACCAGTAACACACTGTTTTGGTGACTATGACCAATTAAATGTCCTTTGTCTTCCACTACCAGGGTGGGTAGGGAAGGACCATCAAATGGGGGCAGGGCTAGGTGTGTCTGAGCTCAGACTCTCCTTGGTTGGGTCTTGCTGTGGCTGCTATGGGGTATGGGGATGAGATTCCCAGGTCAATGGAGTCATGTACGTAGGCAGACTATGCTGCCCCTGTTGAGCCATGTAGGTTGTCAGGGAAGCCGGGGAAAGCCAGCAGTTACTGGCCTCACCCAGCTCACCTGCAAACCAAAGGGCCGGTCTCACTTCCACCGTGCCCTCCACCCAACAGCACCAAGTCTGTTTTCAGGTGGTGGGTGAGCCAGACTTGAAAACTTGCCCCAGGCTACCCACTTCCCAGCTGTGAAAGAAAAGGACTTGGTTCTTCCCCCGCCTGTGGAGTCTGCACACCAGATTTGTGCCCTCCCCCAAGTTCTGGCCAGGAGGCTTCTCACCCCATTCAAATTGTTACAAAGTTCAGCTGGAGATTTCCTTCTCCCTGTGGAGTTTTCCCTCTGGCACCTCTGGCCACCCTCCCAATGGATCCCTGTGGTGCCAGGCAGGAATAGCCTGCTTTGGCTCCCAGTGAGCACCCAGAGCCTTTCTGCTGCTTTCTCTACCCCTGTATTTTGCTCAGCTCTCTAAATTAGCTCAATTCCATGTAAGGTCAGAAACTTCTCCTGCAAACAGACCTTCAGTTCCTCCAGTTGGGATATGTGTTCAGGAGGGGAGGCTTTCCTTTTCCCCCTTCTGCAGTTGGGGCACTCGAAGTATTTGGGGTGTCTCCCAGGTCCTGCAGGAGCAGTCTGCTTCCTTTAGAGGGTCTGTTTGTTCTCTTGGGATTGCTGGTTTGTTTTTGCAGTCGATCTGGAGCTAAAGTTCACAGTGCAAGCCTCTGCACACTGCTCTGTCCATCTGAGTCCCCCCAATAGTTTTGTCACCAATTTCCCAGTCATGCTTCTTCTAAGTCCCTGACCATCCAGCCAAATCATTGGCTACACCCCATGAATCATATATAATCACACATCTGACCATTTCTCCTTCCATGCAAAGTGCACAAACAGGTACATTGCTCAAAGTTCTGCCCACCGGAAAGACCACCCTTCACTACTGTCCTTCACGGATGTCCTAGAAAAGGGCTGCATTGCTGAAGCTGTCCGCTTCCCAGTGGTGCCTGCATATCATGCCAAATCATCTGTGAACCAGGCCCTAATCTTCTCTTCCTCTGTCAACCGATCATAGGGAACTCCCCATGAGGCCACTGGTACAGGCTGGGGGAGAGAAGGCAGGGTGGCAGGAGTGGAGACCATGGGCATTTGAGCCACTTCCTCATGTAACTTACTTGTGCTTCAGGACCTGCTCGAGCCCAATCACATATATACCATTTCCACTTGATGATAGAATAATGCTATTCATGAGCCACTTCATGGATAGATGGGTCAGAAAGGACCTAGTTCATGATAGGCCATTCAGGTTGCATGGTGACTTGACGACGCATAGTCAAATGTTCAGTTTCTACCAAAGCCTAGTAACAGGCCAAGAGCTGTCTCTCAAAAGCAGAGTAATTATCTACTAAAGATGCCAGGGCCTTGCTCCAAAATCCTAGAGGCCTCTGCTGTGGTTCACCTATGAGGGCCTACCAAAGGCTCCACACAGCATCCCTATCTGCCACAGATATCTCAAGCACCATTGGATCTGCTGGGTCATATGGCCCAGCTTGCACAGCAGCCTGGACCTGTTGTAGAGCCTTCTCCTTTTCTGAACCACACACAAAACTGGCAGCTTTTTGTGTCACTCAATAGATGGGCTGGAGTAACACACCCAGATGAGGAATGTGTTGCCTCCAAAATCCAAATAGGCCCACTAGGCATTGTGCCTTTTTCTTGGTTATAGGAGGGGCCAAATCCAGCAACTTATCTTTCACTTTAGAAGGAATACCTCAACAGGGCCCACATCACTGGGCTCCTAGAAATTTTACTGAGGTAGAAGGTCAGTTGGATTTATTTTCCATTCTCTGGCATGCAAATGTCTCACCAATAAGTCCAGTGTGTTTGCTACTTCTTGTTCATTGGATCCAATCAGCATAATGTCATCAATGTAATGGACCAGTGTGATATCCTGCTGAAGCAAAAGGTAATCAGATTCTCTCTGGATAAGATTATAATGCAAAGATGGAAAGTCAATATACCACTGAGGTAGGACAGTAAAGGAATATTGCTGGCCTTGCCAGCTGAAAGCAAATGACTTCTGGTGGGCCTTATGGACAGGAATGGAAAAAAAAAAAAAAAAAAAGGCATTTGCCAAGTCAGTGGCTGCATACCAGGTACCAGGAGATGTAGTAATTTGCTCAAGCAATGAAACCACATCTGGTACAGCAGCTGCAATTGGAGTCACTACTTGGTTAAGCTTATGATAATCCACTGTTATTCTCCAAGATCCATCTGTCTTCTGCACAGGCCAAATGGGAGAGTTGAATGGGAATGTGGTGGGAATCACCACCCTTGTGTCCTTCAAGTCTTTGATCATGGCACTAATCTCCACAATCCCTCCAGAGATGCAATATTATTTTTGATTTACTATTTTTCTAGGTAGAGGCAGTTCTAATGGCTTCCATTTGGCCTTTCCCACCATAATAGCCCTCACCCTACCAGTCAGGGAGCCAATGTGGGGGTTCTGCTAGCTGCCTAGTCTTTCTATGCCAATGTTGCATTCTGGCACTGGGAAAATGACAACAGGATGAGTCCAGGGACCCACTGGGCCCAGTATAAGTCAGACCTGAGCTAAAACTCCATGAATTGCCTGACCTTCACAAGCCCCTACTTTAACTGGAGGACCACCATTTTTGAGTCCCCTGGAATCAACATCAACTCAGAGCCAGTGTCCAGTAGTCCCCAAAATGTCCGATCATTTCCCTTTCCCCATTGCACAGTTACCCCATAAAAAGCCAGATGTCTCCTTGGGGAAGTATGAGAGAAAGATTCACTGGATCAATTGTTGATAATATAGTGGGGTCCTTCCTCAAGGGGACCTGGCCTCCCCCTTCATTCAAGGGATCTGGGTCTATAAACTGGGACAGGTCTGGAAATTGATCGAGGGGCCATGATTCTGTTTTTATAATTCACATTAGTCTTTTGTCTGATTTCTTCACTTTCTTCCATTCAATCTAGAAGTTTTCTGCTTGTATAAATTATGTAGGAATACAGTAGGCTGTCTATCAGTTTCAATTCTAGGAACACCTTGATAATTAGCCAATGCCAGAGTTCTACATGAATCAGGCTATTCTCATTGCTGCTTTGTCTCTTCTGTCCATTATGGTAGCTATGCCCACCTTGCCTTTGATGGTTGTGCATCATCTCTGGCCACCTGCCACCTTGGGATCCAATTATTCTCATTGTATTTAAATTTTGTAGTTGAGTGACTATAATTCCCACTGTTAGATCTGACATACAGAGAAGAGCAATTACAGGGCTCTTCACAGATGCAGGTGCTGCCCTCACAAATCTATTTCACACGGCATTGGTCAAGGGTATATCTTCTGGACCCTTCTACCTAGGATGAGTAGGTCTAAAGTGACTATTTCACTCCACCATTCCAATCTCTCTAAGCCTTTGTATCCCTTCCTGTATATTAAACCAAGGGAGATCAAGCATTTCCAGCTTGCTCACAGTGGGCCGTTGTTTAATCCATATTTCAGCTAACCAAGCAAATAAACTATTAGAATCCTTTTTAACTCTCTGAGCTGCAGAATCCCTACTTAGTGGGCCCAAATCAATAAATTCAGCCTGATCAAACTCTGTGTTTCTTCCACCATTATCTCACACCCTTAATATCCATTCCCATGCCTGTTATCCAGATTTCTGTTTATATAAATTAGAAAACTCAGGCAGTTATTTTTAACTGCAGTGCACCTCCTCATGGGTCACACTCTCAGCCTTACCTCTAGGGGCACGCTGGGACTTTAGTCTAGTTATAAGTCTAGAACCAAACAAGGGTGTTGGGGGTGGCTCCTGAGGAGAATCAGCATTATCTTGCCTGGCAACTGCCTCAGGGTAAGCCATCACTGTTGCCTCAGGCAGCACAGGGTTTATCTCCTCAGACAAAGGTGGAAAGGCTGATGGCAGCATGGGTTGGGGAGGGGATGTTGCCATTACTAGGGATGGGGAAGCTGTTTCTTCTGACTAAAAAGGTTCATCAGAGTTTACAAACTCAGTGTTCCCAGCTTCATCAGGGTCCTCCCACACATCCCCATTCCAAATTGCAGGGTCCCATTCTTCTCCAAGCAATGCCCTCACTTTAACAGTAGACACCTGGCGAGGCTGTGCATGCACCTTTTGTTGCAGACCAACAACTCATATGATAAAAGCTTGTGTCTGTTTTTCCACAATTTCAGCTCTTTCTCTACAGGAGATAAGACTCTCACTCAGGGCACTCTTAGCAGATTTGAGGCTCAGTATCTGCTTCTGAAGCCAGGAGTTGGAATCCCTGACGTCATCACTTTCTTTCATCACTTTGTCCACTGAACTTAGGAACAACCAACCAGCTTCATTATGTTCCTTTGTCCTCCACATATAGTCAAAGATATTATGTACAGAGACTTTAAACTCTTTGCCTCTCATAAGCAGTGAATCAAGAGTGTCAAAAGCATTTATTTTGCATAAGTCTCTAGAGAGTTCACATCAAGGAGTATCAGTGTTTTCCATAGTATTAAAAGTAGAGTCCTTAGCATTTTGGGGTCAATCATATTAAGCAACCAATTCCAGAAACCCCAAAACCAAAAAAAAAAGAACTCCATCCTTAATTTCCTGTTCCTTTAGAACCACTTCTGGTACCAAAATCTGTATTAGCATTCTCTAGAGGGATAGAACTAATGGAATATATGTAGGGGTGTGTGTGTGTGTGTGTGTGTGTGTGTGTGTGTGTGTGTGTGTGTGT
>NW_022436974.1:22150559-22158614 GCF_009761245.1 Sapajus apella
TGTGTGTGTGTGTGTGTGTGTGTGTGTGTGTGTGTGTGTGTGTGTGTATAAATCCATATATATTTGTATATACAAATAAATCCATATATATTTGTATATATGGATTTATTAAATATTAACTCACACAATCACAAGGTCACACAATAGGCCATCTGCAGGTTGAGGAGAAAAGAGAGCCAGTCCAAGTTCTAAAACTGAAGAATTTGGAGCCCAATGTTTGAGGGCAGGAAGTATTCAGCACAGGAAAAAGATGTAGGCCTGGAGGCTAGGCCAGTCTCCCTTTTCACATTTTTCTGCCTGCTTATATTCTGGCCACAATGGCAGCTGATTAGATTGTACCCACCCAGATTAAGGGTGGGTCTGCCTTTCCCAGCCCACTGACTCACATGTTAATCTTTTTTGGCAACACCCTCACAGACACACCCAAGATCAATATTTTGTATCCTTCAACCCTATCAAGCTGACACTCAGTATTAACCATCACACCATCTTGAAAGAAAACTTTCAGAGAACTCTTCTGATCTAGGTCTGGCTGAAGGCAGGAGCTAGGCAGAGAATCAGGACAGATTACCTAGCCTCACAGTCCTGCCAATGGACCCACAGTCAAAACCCAACATGTGTTTGACATAGTCGTTATTATTCTAGAACAAAATATCCCAAGCTGTGTTCTATGATACATCAGCCCTATAAAATGGGTATCAAAGAAGGAGAAGGAGGAGTGGGGGGTGAGAGGAGGAGGGGGGAGGGGGAAGGGGAAGAAATTTTCCTTGTTAAGTGATCTGAGAAGCCCGGTATACTGACTCCTCTTGGTCGATCTCAGGGCCACTAGCACACTAAAGGCTCTGAGAAGGCCTCGAGTGGGGATGCTAACCTCATGTTTCCCAAACTTATTTGCCTCAGAATCCCTTTTGCATGTCTATTCAAACCCCTCTGTTCCTCAGCTGAGAAACTTCATCCTAGAGAATCACCTGCATTTGCCTGGTCAGAAGAGTGCAGAGTTCTTAGCAGAGGGTGGAGACAGAGAGGATACATGCAGCAGCGATGCTGTACAAGTGTACCTTTGGCAGTTTAATGTAGGGCCTCTTTCCTCTTACTTGACTGCTCTCTTGACTATTGGGAAAAGGCAACAAGGGGCAGTCAAAGCAAAGTGGTTTAAGGGCATATACCCTGGGGCCAGACTAACTGGGTTGAATCCCAGCTCCTCACTTCCTAGCTGGTTCCTTCAGCAAGTTATCTTAACCTTTTTATGTCTCAGTATTTTCAGCTGCAAAATGGGCCTAAAAATAGTGCTGTAATTATTTAGTGCCCAACTCAGTAATGCCCAGGATTAAATGTGTTAATACAGGTTTGGTCCTGGCCCATGGTAAGCACCATGTAAGCGTGAGATATATGAGACAGTCCTCATCTATTGTCTTCTTCCAGTGTTTACCTCCCAGGGTCTGAGTTCCGTTTCCCGGTGTTTCACAGCAGACTGAAGATTCTCATATTCCTGAGTGAGGCACTCTGCAAATTTGTTTTCTGCCCCCACTGGCATCAGGAAGAGCCAGGATGACATTGCTTCATTTTCAATAGTCAGGGCTGTTTGAGGTAAGGCTCAGGTTCCCTTCCCGGTTATTGGTGCTTAGCCATGCCGGCTGGGTACATATTTCTCAGGGAGTCCAGCATATCTATTATTAATTTACTGCAAGCAGTTGCTGTACTTTACAGAGATGCCTCTGCCTACAGATGCTTTTGAAGACCGTGTAGAATTCTGATCTTAATGCTTTTCACAAGGGTGTGGTGGAAATCACTTCCTTTCTGGGGGGAAGAATGGACAGTTGAATGGGCAGTGGATGGGGGGTACCAGCTGGATCTTGTTGGGTCTGATCATGGAGGCAGCGGACTCTTGTTCTTTATATGCCCTACTTTCAGCTTCAAACCTGGCTTACAGGCCCTGGGTATCATTTTATGGTAGCACCCTTTACTGTCATGACCCCACATCCAATCAGTCACCAAGGCCTAGAGATGCTATCTCCAAAATGTCATGAATCTAGTCCCCTCTCTGTACCGCCATTGCTAAGCTAGTCTCAGCAACCATCTTCTCCCATCTTCCAAGTCCCAGCTTCCTTGATTGCTAAACTAAATCAGATTCCCTGCTTTGTGTTCCCATAGATCCCCTTTTAAAAAATAACCTTTTAATCTTTAAATGGGCTGCCCAGGCTCTGACTTCTCTACTGGACCATTAGCTTCATGCTCTTCTTACTAACGGAGACTGACAAATAAAAATCTCCTCCCAGTGATAACAAAGTGTATGCTTTTCCTTTCTCCTTTTGTTCCCTCCTTCCTTCCTTATTTCCTTGCATTCTTTTTACTAACTAGCATTAAAAGGGGACTAGCAATCACCTGGTCAAATTATATTCCCTAGAGGAACCTCAAGGCCCACTGTGGGAGGAAAGGAGACAGATTTTTAAGTAGAGCCCTGAGCCCACAAACCCCTCACCAGCCCAGCAGCAACCCTGACTCTCTGCTAGACATTGAAATTTTACTTTAGTTTTGTGTTCTTCTATGATAAAAGCTTTGGACAACATGGAGCTATTCTTATATTCTCATTTTTCAGTGCAAAAATGTGCCAGGTGCTTTGCATATGTTCACTTGAAAACAAGAAAGGTATTATCCTCATTTTATAGATTCAGAAACTGATCCTAGAATAGTGAGAAAACTTGTCCATGGTCAGACAGCCAGTGGGCAGTGGGTCCAGAATTCCTATCCAGTATTGTTAAACTCCAAACTCTTTCTGCCGCCACCTGCTGCCTCCCAAAGACCTGTCCTCCAGCAAACGATGGATTCCTGGGCCAACTGTGCAGTCTGGCATGGCTGCAGTGACCAGAGACAGACCACTGGGATGTAATTGGGCACTACTTGCTCAGAGGTACAGGGCCCTCATTCCTAGGGTTTCCTGGCTGTGCAACTTTGAGATGCTAATCAGAGAGAAATGAAGTCTTGAGTGGGCCCCGGCAGAGCTGGGATGCTCCACCACATGGTCCTTTATCCCTAAAATACAGCTACTTGGCTGGGAACCCAAAGTCTTTTCAGCATAGCCTGGTTCTTCCTTCCCATGTGTCAGGAATTTCTCCCACGGAAATCCTGGACAAAGCAACAAAACAGGAAAAAAAAAAAAAAAAAAAAAAAAAAAAAAACTGTGTTCCAGATTACACAGAACGACAGCATTTATTTTACCTTGAGCTTTATGGTCTCTCTTGCCTTTCCTTTCTCCTCAAGTCCAGAATATTTTGACTTTCACTTTGGAGTGAAGTCTGGCCTATGTAAACAAGAAAACTAGAATGGAAGACAGGAACACTAAGTTCTTGCGCTTGCTCCCTCCAGAACTCATTGTGTAGCTTTGGGCGTTTCACATGGCCTCTCTGCCTCTGTCTCCCCATCTAAGAGTGTTTTGGACAACATAATCACACCCATTATAAAGATAGTTAAAAGCAATGACTCTGGAGCTAAGTTTAAATCCGAGCTCTGCTATTACTAATGTTTGACCTTGGGCAAGTAATATAAGCTCCCAATGTCTAAGTTTTGTCATCTGCAAAATGGGATAACAGTAATGTCTATCTCATAGATTTGCTGTGGGGGTTAACAAGTAAAACAATTAGAATAATGCACAACAAATAGTAAGATATTTAGTTATTATGGTGGTGGTTTTGGTTGTGACCATGTCCATTTACGAAACCATATTTTGTGATTCAGCACTTTTGTTTGACTAGAGCATGTCCAAAATCTCCCAGTAGTTAGTATTTATGTTTTTCACTTACTTTTATTGATTGAGAAAATATGTAATGACGACAAGTTGCTATGGATTCAGCAATGTTTTAATTCAACAAGTATTCTTCATAACAATATGTTGTACAAGACATTGACTCCATTATAGACAATGCTTGGTGAGATCCCGCTACCAGTAACAATGTGTCTCCCAGTTAGAAACCTCTGATTTTGCTTATTGTTGTCCCTTCCAGCCTAATGCATGCCCATGGTGGGCACTAAGTTAGTGTTTTATTGAACAAAACAAGTAACTGGATGGATGGATGGATGGATGGATCTGTTTTACATTTGCCTCTTGATTTAATTTGAGCAGAATAAGTGTGTGCAGGTGTTGCTGCATGTTTTTCTATGATCATTTGCAGAGAAAGCCCCAGCTATCTCTGTCTTAGGAAAGTAGGTGGTCCTGGTTACATATTTTGTATATTCCCTCATCTGTTAGTTTATAAGGTCATTTTTCACTGTTTCAGCTGCCCTGCATTGACAATAGATAAGCACTCCTTCTTCTCCCATGCCTTCTTCCTTTAACAATGAGGGCTTTGTGCTGGGAAGATTGCCTATGGATGCTTCTTTCCCAAGGCCCCAAAGCCTCGTCTGGCTTCTATCAAGGGTATTGATGGGGGAGGGGACCCAGTCAGTTGGATTCAGGGAGCAGTGCCTGTGGCCTGGGGCCAACTGAACTTGTCAGGCTGGGATAGATAATTCAATGTCTGTTCTGGAATATAGGCAGCCTGGTTACCTGAGCTGGTTACCCAGCTATTTGCAGACACTGCCCTGCAAGTCATCAAGCTCTAGTTTCCCAGAGCCTTTTGCTCTAGGATCAGGAGAGAATAGAAATCTGGAGAGGATGCATAGGAGATAGCAGAGGGGTGGGCTGCAGGTCTCAGGGTTCACAGAGTTTTACCCTATTGGAGCAAGAGGCTGTTGTGCTACTTCCTTTTAGGGCTTTAGTTCACTAATGAGATTAAAATACCAACAGCCTGCCTCTACACACACTTACTTAGGAACACATTGGTTTGAACTGCTTAATGAGTGTTAGAAATCTAAGAAAGGTCTGGGCAGGCTCCTGGCTGATGCCTTGATGATTAGAATACAAAATGTGTCACCCTTTGAAAGCCAGCAGTTGCTGGAGAGCAAACCAAGTTCAGAGACTTTCTTTCCTTGATCACCCTTGCACTCCCACTGTTTCCAGATGGTTATAAATCAATGACCTGAAGTGGGTATGGAATGATTATGATAATGATTTTTATAGCAACAAGGATGACAACGATGATGATTATCACAATAATAATGATTATCAAACCTAGATACTCACCAGAAATACCCAAAGGTTGGCTGGTTATTTTGCTTACTGTTTTTTTGTTGTTTTGAAAATACAGACTACTAGGCCCCATCCCTAGTAATTATATTTCTCTAGACCTAGAGACCCAGGAATTTATTTGCCTAACAGGTATGCTGGATGATTCTAATGTTACCTGGCTAAGCCCTGACTTTGAGAACTGCTACTCAGTGGGAGCACACAGGACCCAGAATGGTGTCTGACTGCCACTTCCTAAATTTGTGATCTCATACCTATTGCTCAGCCTCCGAACCCCAATTTTATCCTCTTTAAAAATGGATTCAGTAAAACAGTGTAGCTCTTATGAAAAACAGTATGGCAGTTCTTCAAAAAGTTAAAAATGAAATTACCATAGATCCAGCAATTCCGCTTCTTAGTGGAACCCAAAAGAATTAAAAGCAGGGCCCCAAAGAGAGGTCTGCATGTCCATGGACACAGCAGCATTATTTGCAATCACCAAAAAAAGGTGGAAACAACCCAGGTATCCATAGGCAGATGAGTGGATCGATAAGATGTAGCATGCACATGCAGTGAAATATTATTCAGCCTTGAAAAAGAAAGAGAATCCTGGCACAGGCTACAACATGGATGAACCTAAGGAATAGTATGTAAATGAAATAAGCCCGCCACAAGACAAATGATGTATGATTCCACTTATAAGAGGTACCTAGAGTAGTCAAACTTATGGAGACAGAAAGTAGAAGGTGGTTGCCAGGGTCTGGAGGGAGAGGGGAATAGGGCTTTATTGTCTAATGGGTACAGAGTTTCAGTTTTGTAGGATGAAGAGTTCTGTACATGGATGATGGCGATGGCAGCACAGTAGTGTGAATGTACTTAATGCCACTGAAGTGCAGACTTGACAAGGGTTAAGATGGCAACTTTTATATTATATGTTTTTTACCTCAGTGTTTTAAAAGGGGATTAGGTAATATCTTCGTTCCAGAGTCATTCTGCGAATGACATAAAATATCATCTGTCAAGAGCCTAACACAGTGCCTGACACACAGTGAATGCCCCAAAAGTGTTTCTCTTCTTTTTATCACTTGCCAAGTCCTTTCATAACCATATTCTCATTGCTGCTCAGTGAGGGCACATGGGACCCAGAATGGTGTCTGGCTGCCGCTTTGTAAGTGTGTGGTCTCATGCCTATTGCTTAGCCGCTGAACTTCCATTTTATCATTTTAAAAAATGGATTCGGCAAAATCATGTGGCTGCTATTAAAAATAATATGGCATAAAATATCATCTGTAAAGCACCTAACTAAACAGTACTCGACACAAATACCCCAAAAGCATTTATTTATCTTCCCTTTGCAATTTGCCAAGCCTTTTCATAACCATTTTCTTACCTGGGACTTCTTAGGTAGGTTCCCCGCACAGATATGTCTGAAGGGAAGGGGGAAGGGGAACTAATGTGTGTTGATGGCTGATTAGGAGTTATTCCATTCAATCCTCATTTACCCTTGGGAGGCGGGTGTCCTTGTTTTATTGATGAAGAAACTGATGTGGAGAAAGCTTAAATGACTTGCCTAAGATCACAAAACTAAGACAAGGAGAAGCAAGGATCAGCTGACCTCACCACACCCTTCCCAGCAGCTTTTGGCCTGCAGTTGGCTGTGGTCAGTGGCTGCCGCTTTTCAGGGAAATGTGCCAGGAGCTACATTTGGAGCTGCTTGAACATCATTTGAGGCAATGAGGAGTTTTGTGAAGAGTATTCCCCAGAATCCTTAGGGGAAGTGGAGCCTTGATGAAGCCAAGGTCATGTTTGGTCCCCTCATCACCTGGCAGGTGTTCAGAGCCCAGCCTCTGACATCCCTTCCAGTCCCAGCTACTATTAGGAAAGGCCCAGTCATGATCACAACATTTAAAAGACAGCCTCTTCAAGAGATGGGATTGTTTGACATGAGATGGGCTTCAAATTTGGCTTGAAAATAGCCTCCTGTCTATGTAGGGCAATAAGAAAGATGCATGCCCCTTGAGTACAAAAGGAATTCTGGGGAGAGGATCCAAGATGGCCATTTAGGAACAGCTCAGGATTGCAGGTCCCAGTGAAAGCGCAGAGGGTGAGTGGATGCCGCATTTTTATTGCCCACAGACTAGGCAATTCCCAGGCAGAGGAGCTCCACGGTCGCCAGCGCGGCTGTTTCGGCCAGTGTGGCTGTGCCGGCCAGCGCCGCTGCTTTGCTCCGCGTGGCTGCTTTGTCGGCGCCCCGGAGCAGCGGTTCTCCGTACAAAATACGCGGGTCCAGGTGCCCTTTTGGCTGGCGATAGGAGCCACGGGAAGTCGCCCATTTGTATGTTTAAAAAGGGGACTGAGCAGAGAACCAGGACAGTAGATTCCAGGGCAAAAAAAAAAAAAAGTGCCACAAACCTCAGTGCCGCTGTTTAAGCCAGCACAGTGAGTGGCCGCAGGGGAAAACAAACAGACCCCGGCGCCTCTTCAACAGGCGACTGGAACACAAACTTAAAAAAGGCTCTGGGGCAGGGAGCCAGGCGATCAGGCTCGGCTGGTCCCACCGCCACAAAAGAACAGCAACCAGAAACTCTGGATTGAGACTTTCACAGCAAGCGCAGCTGAACCCGGGATGGTCCAGCTCTGTGGGGGAGGGGCGTCCGCCATTACAGAGGCAGCCCGCCGATACGGAGGCAGCCAGCCATTGCTGAGGCAGCCCGCCGTGGCCAAGGCAACCCACCACAGCAGAGACTCCGCCCCAACAGAGGCGGGCCACCATTGCCAAAGCAGTTCTAACTACACCCATATAAACAGGACTGCAGGGAAGTTCACTCGGCAGCTGGGCAGAGCCCACAGCAGCTTAGCAAAGCCTCTGCAGGCAAACAGTGACTAGGCTGCCTCCTTGCTGGACAGGGCAGCTCTGAAGGAAACAAAAAAAAAAAAAAAAAAAAAAAAAAGAGAAG